>NW_026782314.1:0-284639 GCF_031769215.1 Ylistrum balloti | reverse complement strand
TGAGAGTGTGTAATACAATAAACACGTGATGTTAACATGTGTGTAACGAACAGATCGATATTGTGTACTACAATGAACACGTGATGTTGATATGTGTGTAATCATCAAATTGATGTTAACATGTGTGTATCCAACAGATTGAGAGTGTGTACTACAACAATCACGTGATGTTAACATGTGTGTAATTAACAGAATGAGAGTGTGTACTACAATAAACACGTGATGTTAATATGTGTGTAACCAACAGATTGAGAGTGTGTAGTACAATAATGAATACCCAACAGATTGAAAGTGTGTAGTACAATAAACACGTGATGTTAACATGTGTGTAACCAACAGATTGAGAGTGTGTACTACAATAAACACGTGTTGTTAACATGTGTGTATCCAACAGATTGAGAGTGTGTAGTACAATAAAGACGTGATGTTAATATGTGTGTATCCAAGAGATTAAGAGTGTGTACTACAATAAACACGTGATGTTAATATGTGTGTAACCAACAGATTGAGAGTGTGTACTACAATGAAGATGTTTGTAACCAACAGATTGAGAGTGGGTACTACAATGAACATGTGATGTTAACATGTGTGTAACCAACAGATTGAGAGTGTGTACTACAATGAACACGTCATGCTAACATGTGTGTAACGAACAGATTGAGAGTGTGTACTACAATAAACACGTGATGTTAACATGTGTGTAACCAACAGATTGAGAGTGTGTAGTACAATAAACACGTGATGTTAATATGTGTGTAACCAACAGATTGAGAGTGTGTACTACAATAAACACGTGATGTTAATATGTGTGTACCCAACAGATTGAGAGTGTGTACTACAATAAACACGTGATGTTAATATGTGTGTACCCAATAGATTGAGAGTGTGTAGTACAATAAACACATGCTTTTAACATGTGTGTATCCAACAGATTGAGAGTGTGTACTACAATAATCACGTGATGTTAAGATGTGTGTACCCAACAGATCGATACTACAATGAACACGTGATGTTGATATGTGTGTAATCATCAAATTGAGTGTGTACTACAATAAACAGGTGATGTTAACATGTGTGTATCCAACAGATCGATAGTTTGTAGTACAATAAACACGTGATTGTAACAAGTGTGTAACCAACAGATTGAGAGTGTGTACTACAATAAACAGGTGATGTTAACATGTGTGTATCCAACAGATCGATAGTTTGTAGTACAATAAACACGTGAAGTTAACCTGTGTGTAATTATCAGATTGAGAGTGTGTACTACAATAAAAACATGATGTTAATATGTGAGTACCCAACAGATTGAGAGTGTGTAGTACAATAAACACACGATGATAATATGTGTGTATCCAACAGATCGATATTTTGAAGTTCAATAAACACGTGATGTTAATATGTGTGTAACCAACAGATTGAGAGTGTGTACTACAATAATCACGTGATGTTAACATGTGTGTAATTATCAGATTGAGAGTGTGTGCTACTATAAACACTTGATGTTAATATGTGTGTATCCTAGAGATTAAGAGTGTGTACTACAATAAACACGTGATATTAATATGTGTGTAACCAACAGATTGAGAGTGTGTACTACAATGAAGATGTTTGTAACCAACAGATTGAGAGTGGGTACTACAATGAAAATGTGATGTTAACATGTGTGTAACCAACAGATTGAGAGTGTGTATTGCAATGAACACGTCATGTTAACATGTGTGTAATTAAAAGATTTAGAGTCTGAAGTACAATAAGCACGTGATGTTAATATGTGTGTAACCAACAGATTGAGAGTGTGTACTACAAAAAAACACGTGATGTTAATATGTGTGTACCCAACAGATTGAGAGTGTGTAGTACAATAAACACGTGATGTTAATATGTGTGTACCCAATAGATTGAAAGTGTGTAGTACAATAAAAACGAGATGTTAATATATGTGTATTCGACAGATTGAGAGTGTGTAATACAATAAACACGTGATGTTAACATGTGTGTAACGAACAGATCGATATTGTGTACTACAATGAACACGTGATGTTGATATGTGTGTAATCATCAAATTGAGTGTGTACTACAATAAACACGTGATGTTAATATGTGAGTACCCAACAGATTGAGAGTGTGTAGTACAATAAACACACGATGATAACATGTGTGTAACAAACATATTGAGAGTGTGTAGTACAATAAACACACGATGATAATATGTGTGTACCCAACAGATTGAAAGTTTGAAGTACAATAAACACGTGCTGTTAACATGTCTGTATCCAAGAGATTAAGAGTGTGTACTACAATAAACACGTGATGTTAATATGTGTGTAACCAACAGATTGCGAGTGTGTACTACAATGAACACGTCATGTTAACATGTGTGTAATTAAAAGATTTAGAGTCTGAAGTACAATAAACACGTGATGTTAATATGTGTGTAACCAACAGATTGAGAGTGTGTAATACAATGAAGATGTTTGTAACCAACAGATTGAGAGTGGGTACTACAATGAAGATGTTTGTAACCAACAGATTGAGAGTGGATACTAGAATGAAAATGTGATGTTAACATGTGTGTAACCAACAGATTGAGAGTGTGTATTACAATGAACACGTCATGTTAACATGTGTGTAATTAAAAGATTTAGAGTCTGAGGTACAATAAACACGTGATGTTAACATGTGTGTATCCAACAGATCGATAGTTTGTAGTACAATAAACACGTGATGTTAATATGTGTGTAACCAACAGATTGAGAGTGTGTACTACAAAAAACACGTGATGTTAATATGTGTGTACCTTACAGATTGAGAGTGTGTAGTACAATAAACACGTGATGTTAATATGTGTGTACCCAATAGATTGAAAGTGTGTAGTACAATAAACACGAGATGTTAATATATGTGTATCCGACAGATTGAGAGTGTGTAATACAATAAACACGTGATGTTAACATGTGTGTAACGAACAGATCGATATTGTGTACTACAATGAACACGTGATGTTGATATGTGTGTAATCATCAAATTGAGTGTGTACTACAATAAACAGGTGATGTTAACATGTGTGTAATTAAAAGATTTAGTGTGTGGAGTATAATAAATACGTGATGTTAACATGTGTGTATCCAACAGATTGAGAGTGTGTACTACAACAATCACGTGATGTTAACATGTGTGTAATTAACAGAATGAGAGTGTGTACTACAATAAACACGTGATGTTAATATGTGTGTAACCAACAGATTGAGAGTGTGTAGTACAATAAACACGTGATGATAATATGTGTGTACCCAACAGATTGAAAGTGTGTAGTACAATAAACACGTGATGTTAACATGTGTGTATCCAACAGATTGCGAGTGTGTACTACAAAAAACACGTGATGTTAACATATGTGTAATTAACAGATTGAGAGTGTGTGCTACAATAAACACGTGATGTTAATATGTGTGTATCCAAGAGATTAAGAGTGTGTACTACAATAAACACGTGATATTAATATGTGTGTAACCAACAGATTGAGAGTGTGTACTACAATGAAGATGTTTGTAACCAACAGATTGAGTGTGGGTACTACAATGAACATGTGATGTTAACATGTGTGTAACCAACAGATTGAGAGTGTGTACTACAATGAACACGTCATGTTAACATGTGTGTAATTAAAAGATTTAGAGTCTGAAGTACAATAAACACGTGATGTTAACATGTGTGTAACCAACAGATCGATAGTTTGTAGTACAATAAACACGTGATGTTAATATGTGTGTAACCAACAGATTGAGAGTGTGTACTACAAAAAACACGTGATGTTAATATGTGTGTACCCAACAGATTGAGAGTGTGTACTACAATAAACACGTGATGTTAATATGTGTGTACCCAATAGATTGAAAGTGTGTAGTACAATAAACACGATATGTTAATATATGTGTATCCGACAGATTGAGAGTGTGTAATACAATAAACACGTGATGTTAACATGTGTGTAACGAACAGATCGATATTGTGTACTACAATGAACACGTGATGTTGATATGTGTGTAATCATCAAATTGAGTGTGTACTACAATAAACACGTGATGTTAACATGTGTGTAACAAACAGATTGAGAGTGTGTAGTACAATAAACACGTGATGTTAACATGTGTGTAACGAACAGATCGAGAGTGTGTACTACAATAAACACGTGATGTTAACATGTGTGTATCCAACAGATCGATAGTTTGTAGTACAATAAACACGTGAAGTTAACCTGTGTGTAATTATCAGATTGAGAGTGTGTACTACAATAAACACGTGATGTTAATATGTGAGTACCCAACAGATTGAGAGTGTGTAGTACAATAAACACACGATGATAATATGTGTGTATCCAACAGATCGATATTTTGAAGTTCAATAAACACGTGATGTTAATATGTGTGTAACCAACAGATTGAGAGTGTGTACTACAATAATCACGTGATGTTAACATGTGTGTAATTATCAGATTGAGAGTGTGTGCTACTATAAACACTTGATGTTAATATGTGTGTATCCTAGAGATTAAGAGTTTGTACTACAATAAACACGTGATGTTAATATGTGTGTAACCAACATATTGAGAGTGTGTACTACAATGAAGATGTTTGTAACCAACAGATTGAGAGTGGGTACTACAATGAAAATGTGATGTTAACATGTGTGTAACCAACAGATTGAGAGTGTGTATTACAATGAACACGTCATGTTAACATGTGTGTAATTAAAAGATTTAGAGTCTGAAGTACAATAAGCACGTGATGTTAATATGTGTGTAACCAACAGATTGAGAGTGTGTACTACAAAAAACACGTGATGTTAATATGTGTGTACCCAACAGATTGAGAGTGTGTAGTACAATAAACACGTGATGTTAATATGTGTGTACCCAATAGATTGAAAGTGTGTAGTACAATAAAAACGAGATGTTAATATATGTGTATTCGACAGATTGAGAGTGTGTAATACAATAAACACGTGATGTTAACATGTGTGTAACGAACAGATCGATATTGTGTACTACAATGAACACGTGATGTTGATATGTGTGTAATCATCAAATTGAGTGTGTACTACAATAAACAGGTGATGTTAACATGTGTTTAACAAACAGATTGAGAGTGTGTAGTACAATAAACACGTGATGTTAATATGTGAGTACCCAACAAATTGAGAGTGTGTAGTACAATAAACACACGATGATAATATGTGTGTACCCAACAGATTGAAAGTTTGAAGTACAATAAACACGTGCTGTTAACATGTCTGTATCCAAGAGATTAAGAGTGTGTACTACAATAAACACGTGATGTTAATATGTGTGTAACCAACAGATTGCGAGTGTGTACTACAATGAACACGTCATGTTAACATGTGTGTAATTAAAAGATTTAGAGTCTGAAGTACAATAAACACGTGATGTTAATATGTGTGTAACCAACAGATTGAGAGTGTGTAATACAATGAAGATGTTTGTAACCAACAGATTGAGAGTGGGTACTACAATGAAGATGTTTGTAACCAACAGATTGAGAGTGGATACTAGAATGAAAATGTGATGTTAACATGTGTGTAACCAACAGATTGAGAGTGTGTATTACAATGAACACGTCATGTTAACATGTGTGTAATTAAAAGATTTAGAGTCTGAGGTACAATAAACACGTGATGTTAACATGTGTGTATCCAACAGATCGATAGTTTGTAGTACAATAAACACGTGATGTTAATATGTGTGTAACCAACAGATTGAGAGTGTGTAGTACAATAAACACGTGATGTTAATATGTGTGTACCCAATAGATTGAAAGTGTGTAGAACAATAAACACGAGATGTTAATATATGTGTATCCGACAGATTGTGTGTAATACAATAAACACGTGATGTTAACATGTGTGTAACGAACAGATCGATATTGTGTACTACAATGAACACGTGATGTTGATATGTGTGTAATCATCAAATTGAGTGTGTACTACAATAAACAGGTGATGTTAACATGTGTGTAATTAAAAGAGTTAGTGTGTGGAGTACAATAAATACGTGATGTTAACATGTGTGTATCCAACAGATTGAGAGTGTGTACTACAATAATCACGTGATGTTAACATGTGTGTAATTAACAGAATGAGAGTGTGTACTACAATAAACATGTGATGTTAATATGTGTGTAACCAACAGATTGAGAGTGTGTAGTACAATAAACACGTGATGATAATATGTGTGTACCCAACAGATTGAAAGTGTGTAGTACAATGAACACGTGATGTTAACATGTGTGTATCCAACAGATTGCGAGTGTGTACTACAAAAAACACGTGATGTTAACATATGTGTAATTAACAGATTGAGAGTGTGTGCTACAATAAACACGTGATGTTAATATGTGTGTATCCAAGAGATTAAGAGTGTGTACTACAATAAACACGTGATGTTAATATGTGTGTAACCAACAGATTGAGAGTGTGTACTACAATGAAGATGTGATGTTAACATGTGTGTAACCAACAGATTCAGAGTGTGTACTACAATGAACACGTCATGTTAACATGTGTGCAATGAACAGCTTTAGAGTCTGAAGTACAATAAACACGTGATGTTAACATGTGTGTAACCAACAGATCGATAGTTTGTAGTACAATAAACACGTGATGTTAATATGTGTGTATCCTAGAGATTAAGAGTTTGTACTACAATAAACACGTGATGTTAATATGTGTGTAACCAACATATTGAGAGTGTGTACTACAATGAAGATGTTTGTAACCAACAGATTGAGAGTGGGTACTACAATGAAAATGTGATGTTAACAAGTGTGTAACCAACAGATTGAGAGTGTGTATTACAATGAACACGTCATGTTAACATGTGTGTAATTAAAACATTTAGAGTCTGAAGTACAATAAACACGTGATGTTAACATGTGTGTATCCAACAGATCGAGAGTGTGTACTACAAAAAACACGTGATGTTAATATGTGTGTAACCAACAGATTGAGAGTGTGTAGTACAATAAACACGTGATGTTAATATGTGTGTACCCAATAGATTGAAAGTGTGTAGTACAATAAAAACGAGATGTTAATATATGTGTATTCGACAGATTGAGAGTGTGTAATACAATAAACACGTGATGTTAACATGTGTGTAACGAACAGATCGATATTGTGTACTACAATGAACACGTGATGTTGATATGTGTGTAATCATCAAATTGAGTGTGTACTACAATAAACAGGTGATGTTAACATGTGTTTAACAAACAGATTGAGAGTGTGTAGTACAATAAACACGTGATGTTAATATGTGAGTACCCAACAAATTGAGAGTGTGTAGTACAATAAACACACGATGATAATATGTGTGTACCCAACAGATTGAAAGTTTGAAGTACAATAAACACGTGCTGTTAACATGTCTGTATCCAAGAGATTAAGAGTGTGTACTACAATAAACACGTGATGTTAATATGTGTGTAACCAACAGATTGCGAGTGTGTACTACAATGAACACGTCATGTTAACATGTGTGTAATTAAAAGATTTAGAGTCTGAAGTACAATAAACACGTGATGTTAATATGTGTGTAACCAACAGATTGAGAGTGTGTAATACAATGAAGATGTTTGTAACCAACAGATTGAGAGTGGGTACTACAATGAAGATGTTTGTAACCAACAGATTGAGAGTGGATACTAGAATGAAAATGTGATGTTAACATGTGTGTAACCAACAGATTGAGAGTGTGTATTACAATGAACACGTCATGTTAACATGTGTGTAATTAAAAGATTTAGAGTCTGAGGTACAATAAACACGTGATGTTAACATGTGTGTATCCAACAGATCGATAGTTTGTACTACAATAAACACGTGATGTTAATATGTGTGTAACCAACAGATTGAGAGTGTGTAGTACAATAAACACGTGATGTTAATATGTGTGTACCCAATAGATTGAAAGTGTGTAGAACAATAAACACGAGATGTTAATATATGTGTATCCGACAGATTGAGAGTGTGTAATACAATAAACACGTGATGTTAACATTAGTGTAACGAACAGATCGATATTGTGTACTACAATGAACACGTGATGTTGATATGTGTGTAATCATCAAATTGAGTGTGTACTACAATAAACAGGTGATGTTAACATGTGTGTAATTAAAAGAGTTAGTGTGTGGAGTACAATAAATACGTGATGTTAACATGTGTGTATCCAACAGATTGAGAGTGTGTACTACAATAATCACGTGATGTTAACATGTGTGTAATTAACAGAATGAGAGTGTGTACTACAATAAACATGTGATGTTAATATGTGTGTAACCAACAGATTGAGAGTGTGTAGTACAATAAACACGTGATGATAATATGTGTGTACCCAACAGATTGAAAGTGTGTAGTACAATGAACACGTGATGTTAACATGTGTGTATCCAACAGATTGCGAGTGTGTACTACAAAAAACACGTGATGTTAACATATGTGTAATTAACAGATTGAGAGTGTGTGCTACAATAAACACGTGATGTTAATATGTGTGTATCCAAGAGATTAAGAGTGTGTACTACAATAAACACGTGATGTTAATATGTGTGTAACCAACAGATTGAGAGTGTGTACTACAATGAAGATGTGATGTTAACATGTGTGTAACCAACAGATTCAGAGTGTGTACTACAATGAACACGTCATGTTAACATGTGTGTAATTAAAAGATTTAGAGTCTGAAGTACAATAAACACGTGATGTTAACATGTGTGTAACCAACAGATCGATAGTTTGTAGTACAATAAACACGTGATGTTAATATGTGTGTAACAAACAGATTGAGAGTGTGTACTACAAAAAACACGTGATGTTAATATGTGTGTACCCAACAGATTGAGAGTGTGTAGTACAATAAACACGTGATGTTAATATGTGTGTACCCAATAGATTGAAAGTGTGTAGTACAATAAACACGTGATGTTAATATATGTGTATCCGACAGATTGAGAGTGTGTAATACAATAAACACGTGATGTTAACGTGTGTGTACCCAACAGATCGATAGTGTGTACTACAATGAACACGTGATGTTGATATGTGTGTAATCAACAAATTGAATGTGTACTACAATAAACACGTGATGTTAACATGTGTGTAACAAACATATTGAGAGTGTGTAGTACAATAAACACGTGATGTTAACATGTGTGTATCCAACAGATCGATAGTTTGTAGTACAATAAACACGTGAAGTTAACATGTGTGTAATTATCAGATTGAGAGTGTGTGCTACAATAAACACGTGATGTTAATATGTGTGTATCCTAGAGATTAAGAGTGTGTACTACAATAAACACGTGATATTAATATGTGTGTAACCAACAGATTGAGAGTGTGTACTACAATGAAGATGTTTGTAACCAACAGATTGAGAGTGGGTACTACAATGAAAATGTGATGTAAACATGTGTGTAACCAACAGATTGAGAGTGTGTATTACAATGAACACGTCATGTTAACATGTGTGTAATTAAAAGATTTAGAGTCTGAAGTACAATAAACACGTGATGTTAACATTTGGGTAACAAACAGATCGATAATGTGTACTACAATAAACACGTGATGTTAATATGTGTGTAACAAACAGATTGAGAGTGTGTAGTCCAATACACACGTGATGTTAATATGTGTGTAATTAACAGATTGAGAGTGTGTACTACAATAAACACGTGATATTAATATGTTTGTACCCAACAGATTGAGAGTGTGTACTACAATAAACACGTGATGTTAATATGTGTGTATCCAACAGATTAAGAGTGTGTACTACAATAAACACGTGATGTTAATATGTTTGTATCCAACAGACTAAGAGTGTGTACCAAAATAAACACGTGATGTTAATATGTGTGTAACCAACAGATTGATAGTGTGTAGTCAAATAAACACGTGATGTTAATATGTGTGTAACCAACAAATTGAGAGTGTGTAGTACAATAAACATGTGATGTTAATATGTGTGTATCCAACAGATTAAGAGTGTGTAATAGAATAAACACGTGATGTTAACATATGTGGAATTAACAGATTGATAGTGTTTAGTACAATAAACACGTGGAGTTAATATGTGTTTAACCAACAGATTGAGAGTATGTACTACAATAAACACGTGATATTAATATGTGTGTAACCAACATATTGAGAGTATGTAGTACAATGAACACGTGATGTCAATATGTGTGTAATTAAAAGATTTAGAGTGTGTAGTACAATTAACACGTGATGGTAACATGTGTGTATCCAACAGATTGAGAGTGTGTACTACAATCAACACGTGATGTTAACATGTGTGTAATGAACAGAATGAGAGTGTGTAGTAAAATAAACACGTGATGTTAATATATGTGTCCCCAACAGATTGAGAGTGTGTACTACAATGAAGATGTGATGTTAACATGTGTGTAACCAACAGATTCAGAGTGTGTACTACAATGAACACGTCATGTTAACATGTGTGTAATTAAAAGATTTAGAGTCTGAAGTACAATAAACACGTGATGTTAACATGTGGGTAACAAACAGATCGATAATGTGTGCTACAATAAACACGTGATGTTAATATGTGTGTAACAAACAGATTGAGAGTGTGTAGTCCAATACACACGTGATGTTAATATGTGTGTAATTAACAGATTGAGAGTGTGTACTACAATAAACACGTGATATTAATATGTTTGTACCCAACAGATTGAGAGTGTGTACTACAATAAACACGTGATGTTAATATGTGTGTATCCAACAGATTAAGAGTGTGTACTACAATAAACAAGTGATGTTAATATGTGTGTATCCAAAAGATTAAGAGTGTGTACTACAATAAACACGTGATGTTAATATGTGTGTACCCAACAGATTGAGAGTGTGTACTACAATAAACACGTGATGTTAATATGTGTGTATCCAACAGATTAAGAGTGTGTACTACAATAAACACGTGATGTTAATATGTTTGTATCCAACAAATTAAGAGTGTGTACTACAATAAACACGTGATGTTAATATGTGTGTAACCAACAGATTGATAGTGTGTAGTACAATAAACACGTGATGTTAATATGTGTGTAACCAACAGATTGAGAGTGTGTAGTACAATAAACATGTGATGTTAATATGTGTGTATCCAACAGATTAAGAGTGTGTAATAGAATAAACACGTGATGTTAACATATGTGGAATTAACAGATTGATAGTGTTTAGTACAATAAACACGTGGAGTTAATATGTGTTTAACCAACAGATTGAGAGTATGTACTACAATAAACACGTGATATTAATATGTGTGTAACCAACACATTGAGAGTATGTAGTACAATGAACACGTGATGTCAATATGTGTTTAATTAAAAGATTTAGAGTGTGTAGTACAATTAACACGTGATGGTAACATGTGTGTATCCAACAGATTGAGAGTGTGTACTACAATCAACACGTGATGTTAACATGTGTGTAATGAACAGAATGAGAGTGTGTAGTAAAATAAACACGTGATGTTAATATGTGTGTCCCCAACAGATTGAGAGTGTGTAGTATAATAAACACGTGATGTTAATATATGTGTATCCAATAGATTGAGAGTGTGTAATACAATAAACACGTGATGTTAACATGTTTGTAACGAACAGATTGAGAGTGTGTACTACAATAAACACGTGATGTTTATATGTGTGTAATTAAAAGATTTAGAGTGAGAAGTACAATAAACACGTGATGTTAACATGTGTGTATCCAACAGATTGCGAGTGTGTACTACAATAAACACGTGATGTTCATATGTGTGTAATTAACAGATTGAGAGTGTGAAGTACAATGAACACGTGATGTTAATATGTGTGTATCCAAAAGATTAAGAGTGTGTACTACAATAAACACGGGATGTTATCATGTGTGTAACCAAGAGATTGAGAGTGTGTACTACAATCAACACCTGATGTCAATATGTGTGTAATCAAAAGATTAAGAGTGTGAAGTACAATTAACACGTGATGGTAACATGTGTGTATCCAACAGATTGAGAGTTTGTAGTACAATCAACACGTGATGTTAACATGTGTGTAATGAACAGAATGAGAGTGTGTAGTACAATAAACACGTGATGTTAATATGTGTGTACCCAATAGATTGAAAGTGTGTAGTACAATAAACACGTGATGTTAATATATGTGTATCCAACAGATTGAGAGTGTGTAATACAATACACACGTGATGTTAACATGTGTTTAACGAACAGATTGAGAGTGTGTACTACAATGAACACGTGATGTTAACATGTGTGTACCCAACAGATCGATAGTGTGTACTACAATAAACACGTGATGTTGATATGTGAGTAATCAACAAATTGAGAGTGTGTACTACAATAAACACGTGATGTTAACATGTGTGTAACAAACAGATTGATAGTGTTTAGTACAATAAACACGTGATGTTTATATGTGTGTAATTAAAAGATTTAGAGTGTGAAGTACAATAAACACGTGATGTTAACATGTGTGTATCCAACAGATTGCGAGTGTGTACTACAATAAACACGTGATGTTTATATGTGTGTAATTAACAGATTGAGAGTGTGAAGTACAATGAACACGTGATGTTAATATGTGTGTATCCAAAAGATTAAGAGTGTGTACTACAATAAACACGGGATGTTTTCATGTGTGTAACCAAGAGATTGAGAGTGTGTACTACAATCAACACGTGATGTCAATATGTTTGTAATTAAAAGATTTAGAGTGTGATGTACAATTAACAAGTGATGGTAACACGTGTGTATCCAACAGATTGAGAGTGTGTACTACAATCAACACGTGATGTAAACATGTGTGTAATGAACAGAATGAGAGTGTGTAGTACAATAAACACGTGATCTTAATATGTGTGTACCCAATAGATTGAAAGTGTGTAGTACAATAAACACGTGATGTTAATATATGTGTATCCAACAGATTGAGAGTGTGTAGTACAATAAACACGTGATGTTAATATGTGTGTAGCCAACAGATTGAGAGTATGTACTGCAATGAACACGTGATGTAAATATGTTTGTAACCAACAGATTGAGAGTGTGTAGTACAATAAACACGTGATGTTAACATGTGTGTAACAAACAGATCGATAATGTGTACTACAATAAACAAGTGATGTTAATATGTGTGTAACAAACAGATTGAGAGTGTGTAGTACAATACACACGTGATGTTAATATGTGTGTAATTAACAGATTGAGAGTGTGTACTACAATAAACACGTGATATTAATATGTTTGTACCCAACAGATTGAGAGTGTGTACTACAATAAACACGTGATGTTAATATGTGTGTATCCAACAGATTAAGATTGTGTACTACAATAAACAAGTGATGTTAATATGTGTGTATCCAAAAGATTAAGAGTGTGTACTACAATAAACACGTGATGTTAATATGTGTGTGCCCAACAGATTGAGAGTGTGTACTACAATAAACACGTGATGTTAATATGTGTGTATCCAACAGATTAAGAGTGTGTACTACAATAAACACGTGATGTTAATATGTGTGTATCCAACAGATTAAGAGTGTGTACCAAAATAAACACGTGATGTTAATATGTGTGTAACCAACAGATTGATAGTGTGTAGTACAATGAACACGTGATGTTAATATGTGTGTAACCAACAGATTGAGAGTGTGTAACCCAATGAACACGTGATATTGACATGTGTGTAACCAACAGATTGATAGTGTGTAGTACAATAAACATGTGATGTTAATATGTGTGTATTCAACAGATTAAGAGTGTGTAGTAGAATAAACACGTGATGTTAACATATGTGAAATTAACAGATTGATAGTGTTTAGTACAATAACCACATGGAGTTAATATGTGTTTAACCAACAGATTGAGAGTATGTAGTACAATGAACACGTGATATTAATATGCGTGAAACCAACAGATTGAGAGTGTGTAGTACAATAAACACGTGATGTTAATATGTGTGTAGCCAACAGATTGAGAGTGTGTACTGCAATGAACACGTGATATTAATATGCGTGAAACCAACAGATTGAGAGTGTGTACTACAATAAACACGTGATGTTAATATGTGTGTAACCAACACATTGAGAGTATGTAGTACAATGAACACGTGATGTCAATATGTGTTTAATTAAAAGATTTAGAGTGTGTAGTACAATTAACACGTGATGGTAACATGTGTGTATCCAACAGATTGAGAGTGTGTACTACAATCAACACGTGATGTTAACATGTGTGTAATGAACAGAATGAGAGTGTGTAGTAAAATAAACACGTGATGTTAATATGTGTGTCCCCAACAGATTGAGAGTGTGTAGTATAATAAACACGTGATGTTAATATATGTGTATCCAATAGATTGAGAGTGTGTAATACAATAAACACGTGATGTTAACATGTTTGTAACGAACAGATTGAGAGTGTGTACTACAATAAACACGTGATGTTTATATGTGTGTAATTAAAAGATTTAGAGTGAGAAGTACAATAAACACGTGATGTTAACATGTGTGTATCCAACAGATTGCGAGTGTGTACTACAATAAACACGTGATGTTCATATGTGTGTAATTAACAGATTGAGAGTGTGAAGTACAATGAACACGTGATGTTAATATGTGTGTATCCAAAAGATTAAGAGTGTGTACTACAATAAACACGGGATGTTATCATGTGTGTAACCAAGAGATTGAGAGTGTGTACTACAATCAACACCTGATGTCAATATGTGTGTAATCAAAAGATTAAGAGTGTGAAGTACAATTAACACGTGATGGTAACATGTGTGTATCCAACAGATTGAGAGTTTGTAGTACAATCAACACGTGATGTTAACATGTGTGTAATGAACAGAATGAGAGTGTGTAGTACAATAAACACGTGATGTTAATATGTGTGTACCCAATAGATTGAAAGTGTGTAGTACAATAAACACGTGATGTTAATATATGTGTATCCAACAGATTGAGAGTGTGTAATACAATAAACACGTGATGTTAACATGTGTTTAACGAACAGATTGAGAGTGTGTACTACAATGAACACGTGATGTTAACATGTGTGTACCCAACAGATCGATAGTGTGTACTACAATAAACACGTGATGTTGATATGTGAGTAATCAACAAATTGAGAGTGTGTACTACAATAAACACGTGATGTTAACATGTGTGTAACAAACAGATTGATAGTGTTTAGTACAATAAACACGTGATGTTTATATGTGTGTAATTAAAAGATTTAGAGTGTGAAGTACAATAAACACGTGATGTTAACATGTGTGTATCCAACAGATTGCGAGTGTGTACTACAATAAACACGTGATGTTTATATGTGTGTAATTAACAGATTGAGAGTGTGAAGTACAATGAACACGTGATGTTAATATGTGTGTATCCAAAAGATTAAGAGTGTGTACTACAATAAACACGGGATGTTTTCATGTGTGTAACCAAGAGATTGAGAGTGTGTACTACAATCAACACGTGATGTCAATATGTTTGTAATTAAAAGATTTAGAGTGTGATGTACAATTAACAAGTGATGGTAACACGTGTGTATCCAACAGATTGAGAGTGTGTACTACAATCAACACGTGATGTAAACATGTGTGTAATGAACAGAATGAGAGTGTGTAGTACAATAAACACGTGATCTTAATATGTGTGTACCCAATAGATTGAAAGTGTGTAGTACAATAAACACGTGATGTTAATATATGTGTATCCAACAGATTGAGAGTGTGTAGTACAATAAACACGTGATGTTAATATGTGTGTAGCCAACAGATTGAGAGTATGTACTGCAATGAACACGTGATGTAAATATGTTTGTAACCAACAGATTGAGAGTGTGTAGTACAATAAACACGTGATGTTAACATGTGTGTAACAAACAGATCGATAATGTGTACTACAATAAACAAGTGATGTTAATATGTGTGTAACAAACAGATTGAGAGTGTGTAGTACAATACACACGTGATGTTAATATGTGTGTAATTAACAGATTGAGAGTGTGTACTACAATAAACACGTGATATTAATATGTTTGTACCCAACAGATTGAGAGTGTGTACTACAATAAACACGTGATGTTAATATGTGTGTATCCAACAGATTAAGATTGTGTACTACAATAAACAAGTGATGTTAATATGTGTGTATCCAAAAGATTAAGAGTGTGTACTACAATAAACACGTGATGTTAATATGTGTGTGCCCAACAGATTGAGAGTGTGTACTACAATAAACACGTGATGTTAATATGTGTGTATCCAACAGATTAAGAGTGTGTACTACAATAAACACGTGATGTTAATATGTGTGTATCCAACAGATTAAGAGTGTGTACCAAAATAAACACGTGATGTTAATATGTGTGTAACCAACAGATTAAGATTGTGTACTACAATGAACACGTGATGTTAATATGTGTGTAACCAACAGATTGAGAGTGTGTAACCCAATGAACACGTGATATTGACATGTGTGTAACCAACAGATTGATAGTGTGTAGTACAATAAACATGTGATGTTAATATGTGTGTATTCAACAGATTAAGAGTGTGTAGTAGAATAAACACGTGATGTTAACATATGTGAAATTAACAGATTGATAGTGTTTAGTACAATAACCACATGGAGTTAATATGTGTTTAACCAACAGATTGAGAGTATGTAGTACAATGAACACGTGATATTAATATGCGTGAAACCAACAGATTGAGAGTGTGTAGTACAATAAACACGTGATGTTAATATGTGTGTAGCCAACAGATTGAGAGTGTGTACTGCAATGAACACGTGATATTAATATGCGTGAAACCAACAGATTGAGAGTGTGTACTACAATAAACACGTGATGTAAATATGTTTGTAACCAACAGATTGAGAGTGTGCACTACAATAAACACGTGATGTTAATATGTGTGTAATTATCAGATTGAGAGTGTGTACTACAATAAACACGTGATGTTAATATGTGTGTAATTAACAGATTGAGAGTATGTACTACAATAAACACGTGATGTTAATATGTGTGTACCCAACAGATTGAGAGTGTCTACTACAATAAACACGTGATGTTAATATGTGTGTATCCAACAGATTAAGAGTGTGTACTACAATAAACACGTGATGTTAATATTGTGTAATTAATAGATTGAGAGTGTGTAGGACAATGAACACGTGAAGTTGATATGTGTTTAACCAGCAGATTGAGAGTGTGTACTACAATAAACACGTGATATTAATATGTGTGTAACCAACAGATTGAAAGTATGTAGTACAATGAACACGTGATATTAATATGTGTGTAACCAACAGATTGATAGTATGTAGTACAATGAACACGTGATATTAATATGTGTGTAACCAACAGATTGAGAGTGTTTACTACAATAAACACGTGATGTTTATATGTGTGTAATTAAAAGATTAAGAGTGTGAGTTACAATAAACACGTGATGTTAACATGTGTGTATCCAACAGATTGCGAGTGTGTACTACAATAAACACGTGATGTTTATATGTGTGTAATTAACAGATTGAGAGTGTGAAGTACAATGAACACGTGATGTTAATATGTGTGTATCCAAAAGATTAAGAGTGTGTACTACAATAAACACGGGATGTTATCATATGTGTAACCAAGAGATTGAGTGTGTACTACAATCAACACGTGATGTCAATATGTGTGTAATTAAAAGATTTAGAGTGTGATGTACAATTAACAAGTGATGGTAACACGTGTGTATCCAACAGATTGAGAGTGTGTACTACAATCAACACGTGATTTTAACATGTGTGTAATGAACAGAATGAGAGTGTGTAGTACAATAAACACGTGATGTTAATATGTGTGTACCCAATAGATTGAAAGTGTGTAGTACAATAAACACGTGATGTTAATATATGTGTAACCAACAGATTGAGAGTGTGTAGTACAATAAACACGTGATGTTAATATGTGTGTAGCCAACAGATTGAGAGTGTGTAGTACGATAAACACGTGATGTTAACATGTGTGTAACAAACAGATCGATAATGTGTACTACAATAAACACGTGATGTTAATATGTGTGTAACAAACAGATTGAGAGTGTGTAGTACAATACACACGTGATGTTAATATGTGTGTAATTAACAGATTGAGAGTGTGTACTACAATAAACACGTGATATTAATATGTTTGTACCCAACAGATTGAGAATGTGTACTACAATAAACACGTGATGTTAATATGTGTGTACCCAACAGATTGAGAGTGTGTACTACAATAAACACGTGATGTTAATATGTTTGTATCCAACAGATTAAGAGTGTGTACCAAAATAAACACGTGATGTTAATATGTGTGTAACCAACAGATTGATAGTGTGTAGTACAATAAACACGTGATGTTAATATGTGTGTAACCAACAGATTGATAGTGTGTAACCCAATGAACACGTGATGTTGACATGTGTGTAACCAACAGATTGAGAGTGTGTAGTACAATAAACGTGATGTTAATATGTGTGTATCCAACAGATTAAGAATGTGTAGTAGAATAAACACGTGATGTTAACATATGTGGAATTAACAGATTGAGAGTGTGTAGTACAATAAACACGTGATTTTAATATGTGTGTAGCCAACAGATTGAGAGTGTGTACTGTAATGAACACGTGATGTAAATATGTTTGTAACCAACAGATTGAGAGTGTGCACTACAATAAACACGTGATGTTAATATATGTGTAATTATCAGATTGAGAGTGTGTACTACAATAAACACGTGATGTTAATATGTGTGTAATTAACAGATTGAGAGTGTGTACTACAATAAACACGTGATGTTAATATGTGTGTACCCAACAGATTGAGAGTGTCTACTACAATAAACACGTGATGTTAATATGTGTGTATCTAACAGATTAAGAGTGTGTACTACAATAAACACGTGATGTCCATATTGTGTAATTAATAGATTGAGAGTGTGTAGGACAATGAACAGGTGAAGTTGATATGTGTTTAACCAACAGATTGAGAGTGTGTACTACAATAAACACGTGATATTAATATGTGTGTAACCAACAGATTGAAAGTATGTAGTACAATGAACACATGAAATTAATATGTGTGTAACCAACAGATTGATAGTATGTAGTACAATGAACACGTGATATTAATATGTGTGTAACCAACAGATTGAGAGTATGTAGTACAATGAACACGTGATATTAATATGTGTGTAAAAACAGATTGAGAGTGTGTAGTACAATAAACACGTGATGTTAACATGTGTGTAACCAACAGATCGATAATGTGTACTACAATAAACACGTGATGTTAATATGTGTGTAACAAACAGATTGAGAGTGTGTAGTACAATACACACGTGATGTTAATATGTGTGTAATTAACAGATTGAGAGTGTGTACTACAATAAACACGTGATATTAATATGTTTGTACCCAACAGATTGAGAGTGTGTACTACAATAAACACGTGATGTTAATATGTGTGTATCCAACAGATTAAGAGTGTGTACTACAATAAACAAGTGATGTTAATATGTGTGTATCCAACAGATGAAGAGTGTGTACTACAATAAACACGTGATGTTAATATGTGTGTATCCAACAGATTGAGAGTGTGTACTACAATAAACACGTGATGTTAATATGTGTGTATCCAACAGATTAAGAGTGTGTACTACAATAAACACGTGATGTTAATATGTGTGTATCCAACAGATTAAGAGTGTGTACTACGATAAACACGTGATGTTAATATGTGTGTAACCAACAGATTGATAGTGTGAAGTCAAATAAACACGTGATGTTAATATGTGTGTAACCAACAGATTGAGAGTGTGTAACCCAATGAACACGTGATGTTGACATGTGTGTAACCAACAGATTGAGAGTGTGTAGTACAATAAACATGTGATGTTAATATGTGTGTATCCAACAGATTAAGAGTGTGTAGTGGAATAAACACGTGATGTTAACATATGTGGAATTAACAGATTGATAGTGTTAGTACAATAAACACGTGGAGTTAATATGTGTTTAACCAACAGATTGAGAGTGTGTACTACAATAAACACGTGATATTAATATGTGTGTAACCAACACATTGAGAGTATGTAGTACAATGAACACGTGATATTAATATGCGTGTAACCAACAGATTGAGAGTGTGTAGTACAATAAACACGTGATGTTAATATGTGTGTAGCCAACAGATTGAGAGTGTGTACTGCAATGAACACGTGATGTAAATATGTTTGTAACCAACAGATTGAGAGTGTGCATTACAATAAACACGTGATGTTAATATGTGTGTAATTATCAGATTGAGAGTGTGTACTACAATAAACACGTGATGTTAATATGTGTGTAATTAACAGATTGAGAGTGTGTACTACAATAAACACGTGATGTTAATATGTGTGTACCCAACAGATTGAGAGTGTGTACTACAATAAACACGTGATGTTAATATGTGTGTATCCAACAGATTAAGAGTGTGTACTACAATAAACACCTGATGTTAATATTGTGTAATTAACAGATTGAGAGTGTGTACTGCAATGAACACGTGATGTAAATATGTTTGTAACCAACAGATTGAGAGTGTGCATTACAATAAACACGTGATGTTAATATGTGTGTAATTATCAGATTGAGAGTGTGTACTACAATAAACACGTGATGTTAATATGTGTGTAATTAACAGATTGAGAGTATGTACTACAATAAACACGTGATGTTAATATGTGTGTACCCAACAGATTGAGAGTGTCTACTACAATAAACACGTGATGTTAATATGTGTGTATCCAACAGATTAAGAGTGTGTACTACAATAAACACCTGATGTTAATATTGTGTAATTAACAGATTGAGAGTGTGTAGTACAATGAACACGTGATGTTAGTAGGTGTGTACCCAACAGATTGAGAGTGTGTACTACAATAAACACGTGATGTTAATATGTGTGTAACCACATCCGATTAAGTATTTGTCTCTTATGCCTTGTTTTTTCATTGATAAAGGAGTTATCCTTATAGTGGACTCGGATATTTCGGAGTGTCTTTCGAAGTTTCATGGTCGTTGCAATGCCACGAGTAAATCCTCCGGATGGATTCTGAGGTAAAAAATGACAACTTGTCGTCTCATTTCGTCCGTTTCCTTGGTGTTTCAGCTCCATCTCTATTCCTTACATTCACAAAATAATTTTTAAACATCTGAATTGCCCCATCACGATATCCACATGTTTTCACGACGCTATGGATGGTATTTTTTTCTTATGTGTTGTCTTGTTCTGCTGTGGCAATCGTTTGTTGAGCAAAGTTCGTACAACACCCAACGTCTGGTGTAAGTTGATGAGTTGATAGTGCTATCGAAAGCTGGGGTATTGGTCGTTGTGAATCCTATATACCAACCGTCATCGTTCTTTGCTAGGAGGGTATCAGGTAAAGGTATAATACCAATGTTCCTCACATGTGAATCTGATGCTACGGTATTGATAAGCCGAGCAAAAGTCTCCCGTGTGCCTTTCTTGGCTCTTTCAAATGTCATAAAAATATCACTTACACAAACTGGACTTGAATGCTACGAGGACCGTGACTACAGTCTCTTTCTTCAAGTTCTCCAGGAATAAGTCCGCCACAATCGGACACACTAGGCTGCTCATGGCTGTGTGAAACCGTTGATGATAAATGGTATTTCGGAAGGCAAAGCATGTTGGTGTAAATACAAATTCTAGTAAACCCATAATGTCTTGGATATGGGTATTCTTTGGCTATGATCAGTCTTGCCCTAGGCGGCTCCGAATAATAACAAATGCTTTGCTAGTGGATGTATGGATGAAAAGAGACACCACTTGGTGTAAAATGAATTCCTTGTCGTTTTTAATAGCTAGCGTGGATATTCTATCTGAAACGTGTTTCCAGTTTTTGACATGATGTTCTGATATCTAGAATGTCAGCTAGTGACCTGGAGACCTTATAACCGGTGAAACTAATAGAGTCCACTATGGTACCTTTCTTTGTGTAGTGTGTGCAGTACATTCTAGGTGTGTTATCTGCAGTGAGATACAGGTGTCTATACTGTGATTCAGTGATCTTATTTTCCTTTGCTGTAGTTTTGATAAGATAGCTACCAGGTGATTGTATCTACTTTTTTGTTGACCTATTCAGGAGGTTTTCTTTGTGGATTATAGTACAGTCGAAAATGTTTGTAGATTCTTTACCATCTCATACCCTAGTCCAGTTCACTCTGGTCATCGGTCTGATGAAGGTCATCAAGCTCAGACCTTCTACTGGTTGTGCTGAAACAATTTTTATTCTATTGACATTCCCAACCTTAAGAAAATATCCAAAATACTTCCAATCCAACCCCCCCCCCCCCCCTTTTTTTCATATTTTTCTATTGCAACTTTTTGTTTTCTCATTATTTCATCGATTCTGTTATTGTTTTTATTACCGTAACTGAATTTTCAATCACATAATTTGAGTTTCGTTACGTTATATTTCTTCGTTGCATTGATCTTTCACTTATTGAACAGGAATCAACATCCGCGACTTAACTTTCCTAATCCCTATTCGGAAATCCTTTCTCTGACCTCCGTTTTATTTTTCTTTATTTGATTAATTATTCTCATTATTTTATTTCTTTTTTTCAAAGTTGTAAATCTTTAAATTTTCTCTTCGCCTTCTTTACCAAAGGTCAATACAATATTTGCTCTGATTGTAGACAAAGAAACATTTATATATTTGTGGTCGTGTAACATACTGTATAGGTGTATCGTTTTTATTGTGCTAATATTGAAAAAAATGAATGGGTTATAACACTAGTGGATTTTGTGAGCAAGATTTATCAACGAAATCAATTGTCATCGAAAATGTATGTTTTTAAATCCAGGAAATTTAAGCCCAACAAAAATATATGATTTTCCAGTAACACGTTTTCTGAGATGTGAATTTACTGTATATATGTTTGTTAAGTATTTAATATTATAATTCTTAAACGACTGCGAATACAGAAAAATAACAACCGGGGAATGTTTACTGACTATACAGTAATGACCTAGATCGGAACTAGTTAGGCAGCCCTATAGAAGGCAAATCTGCTGTTTCATTGACTATCGGGTACTAATGCATCGAAAGGACTTTTCCAATATATAGCGACCAGACCAAAAAGGATACAGACACTCAAAACAAAAGTCAGTTCAAAATTCGTCGTGAAAAACTTCAGTTAAAATCTGAAAGCAAGATCTCGGATCCTGACATTACGAATCTCTACGTTAAAATTAAAGTGAAAACCACATCTTTTCTGTTATTTTCCCTTCTTATTACACTGAAATGTGGTGGCAAATGAGCACCTCATATCTGGGATATTGTTGGAATTATTATTTTTTTTCAAAGTCTAAATTAATATTTTTAAAAATAAAAGTCCATTAAATTTATGAAGAAGCAAAAATAACAAGGAAATATCAACATGTTGAAACAATCGTAATCAAAACTCAAATTTAATAAAACAATAATTTTGACCAATCTAAGTAGGTAACGTCACGTTCTTAAATTAGTACATAGTCTACAGCGGAACCATTAGACAATCTAAAGAACATCAAACACGCCCAGCTTCGTATCACACAACGGAACCAACAGACAATCTAATGAACATCAAACACGCCCAGCTTCGTATCGCAAATTTCGCCAATTGTCTACTATACTAGATTGTGCTTTCTTACCGATTCACCCGAGAAATAGAATATGTACATCGTAAATATTCATCAAGAAATTCTGTCGGGAAGTTTACTGTAATAAGTCAGTTGTCGTTCCTGACAGCGCAATCCACTCTGAGAGTGCAAGCCCATCACGTTAACATCAGAGTGATCTAACATCTATGTGCAAAGCATGTGTGTCACTTTTTACAACGAAAAGAAAATTTCCCCATCTGTTTGTGTTGTGTAATATCCTAACGTGCCTAGTACAATTGCTTATGTTTGGCCATGAATCAGTTTATAGCGTGTTCAAGTCAACAATAACATTTTCAACGCTTTGCCTTCTTCATAAAACAATCGTCTGTAATTGTTTTTAAGTGGGCATGCGCAATCTCCGACATCTGTCAATCGACAGATATGCTTCTTTCTTGTACTTAACTGTCTATAATTAACTATATGTGTTTTCAGGAAGTATATGTTGAAAATGTCAAGGTTTCTATAAACATATATAAAGAAATAGACATGGCATGTTTTTAACTTTCTGACACAGTTAATTTTTTGTTTGGAATATTAAATTACCTCTCAATGATAAAACATGCATTTGAAAACGTAGATACGTACATCAACACGAGCGATTTGTGCCGTAGTCGACTGTTTATATATAGAATGTATATAACTCATTGTCGTTTCTTCCGTTGCCCTGTTCTCCTGTTAAGAACAAGCTCACGCTTCACTTTAGTCTCTTTATCAATATCATTTTTACTTCGTCTCCGAACTTTTTAACTTTCCTTGTTGTCATAATAGTTATAAGGTTTTGTTTTCATGAGTTTTTTTTTTTTTTTTTTTGCTGTGTTTATCGTCAGGGATATATTGAGGCGGTGTATCCATGACGTTGCTGGTGGCTAACTCACTGAACAACATACGGGAGGTCCGTCACCAAGGCTAACTGAAGGCAGCAATACACCCTTACATATGTTGAACTATGTTTCTTTGATGTGATCAAAATAATAATTTTCATGAAAGCATCTCAAGTTTTCTTTGACAACTAATTACTAATGATAGAACGAAAAACGCAAGGAAAATTTTCTTAGTTTGTCTTTAGCCTGTAACAAAACACGTTTTATTTCATAGAAATGTACGAAAAATTGATGCAAAATTTAAAAGAAATACACATGATATGTATTATATTTGTTTTCTTTATTTTAAGGCCAACCATGAGCGGTTAAGACTATAAAAGTATTGTTTACATTCGAGTTTCCTGTTAACAATTGACAGAAAATGACAGCGAAAATGGAGGGAATGTAAATAGAGATATAACGAAATTCAAAAAGAATGTTAAGCAAGCATTTCGTTATTTTTGTTATGTTGGGTAGAATTTTCCTGTGAGGGAACACGATCACCGTTTAACCTCTGAACCTTTAAACTCTCATTACCAAGGCATTTATGTGGAGAAGTATAGTGATATCACTGTCCTTTGTCCCACCATGGCGTAACCGTCTACAGGACACACAATAGTCGTGTAAATGACGATTTTATCTGTCATAATGGACATGTGACATTTTTGACTTTGTATGTTGTGAATCCCTATTGTCCGACCTCGCTTTGATGTCAGGATCATAATCGCCATCTGTCACCAACGTCTCACAAACACGAGCCGCAGGAATGGGTTTGTTGAGCAGTGCTGGCGAGTCTTGACAATACACTGGACCTGGACCCACACATGAAGAGATAGAATGTACCCGTTTTGTTTTATTGTATAAAAACGTGACTTGGCTGGAATATAGCAAACCAGCGACAGAATATCGTCCTGGCTTTTCGGTATGACCATTGGAACTAGATAGTTGTGATCAGATAGGAAATCAAACGTATCACACGAGGAACGTAATACGGATTGATACAAATTAATTACGGAATTCCTGTACATCTAAAATAGTGTGCGGGTATATATTACAGAGTGGTTTTAAAGTACAGAATACACCATCATGTTTACAAAGTACAAGGGACAGTGCCTCCAATACTCATCAGTATATAAATTAAACATTATATATGTAAAAATATGATATTAATATAAACAACAGAATAGAATGGAAGACAACATACCTTCATCGGGTATTTGACTTTCTGCGACAATATTCTATAATCAGATATCCTGTCTTTATCGACAATATTCCTTCACCAGGTACCTTGTCTTTATCGACCATATTCCTTCACCGGGTATCCTGTCTTTATCGACAATATTCTATAATCAGGTATCCTGTCTTTATCGACAATATTCCTTCACCAGATTCCTTCACCAGGTACCTTGTCTTTATCGACCATATTCCTTCACAAGGTATCCTGTCTTTATCGACAATATTCCTTCACCATGTATCCTGTCTTTATCGACCATATTCCTTCACCGGGTATCCTGTCTTTATCGACAATATTCCTTAATCACGTCTTTTGTAGAATTTGTGACTGTATCTAATTCTAACTTATTAAAAGGTGATACTCACTTGTGTGTCTTTTGTATAATCCTACAGATATATCATTCCCGTACTATCACTAAAACATGTTTGACTCCAGTGATTTCGACTTTCCCTGTGTATGATTGTATTTTGAAACCAGAATAAAACTGGACGTTCAATCTTCACCAAGCTTCTAGATGGTATATCAGTTCTGCTGTAGAATATCGTGAATACCTTAACCTTTGACCTATTGGATACAATGACACAATAATCATTAGACAACACCAGCAATAACACATGGATACTTTGATTCAGTTCAATCAGCTGCAATGAAAACGTTTTCATGCGGGGAATCAATTTTCCAATCATAAACTTTTCAATTTTACGATGAGAGCTTACCAAACCGCTGGAAGTCGAGGAGTTTGAAGATGGCTACACATATGTACTGAGAATGTAATGACCTTCAAACTCGTTTGATATTGCAAAAAAAACATTGAAAACATGAAAACATGCTTTAAGCGTTACTGTGTATAAAACATAAACACTTTGAGTGTTATTTGATTGTACTGTCCGAAATACTTTGTGAATTTTATCGGTTTACGTCAAGGCTCCGCCCTGCTCCCTCTTTATTTATCGTTTGAATTGGTACATGTTTTGTATATGTAGCTATATAATAAAAATTGATGACAATAAAAGTCTTTAATAAGGTTTTTTCACCTTGGGATTTAACAAACGCGCATGCTTGCTCGTGCGTGCGATCAAAGACAGGTGATATATCGGCTAAATAGGAAGATTATCTGGCAAACTAGCCGCATTTACCTGTCGTATAATTACCTCGCCACGCCTCGAAACACACCTGGACTCCTCAGGTAAGTACAGGCATCGGATGGCTTGAGGATAGATGTGGGTAATTTAGCATGAAGTTAATCACAGTTTTTCACTTGAAAACTGTATAGAATTACAAACGTGTAATGGTAATTGTTTTTGTCAAAAGCCAAGTATGTATATGACAGAACTAACTGCGTGTCCAATGCAATATTATGCACCTGCGTTTAGAAAAATGCTACATCACCTTCCACACTTTCATTTATTAACAAACATCCGAATCCTGTGCTCCATTTAAAAAAAAAAAAAAAAAAAAAAACTTGTGATTAGATATCTATGATAAAAAGTATTTCTGAAGACTATACATTTTTCATTGAATTCCCGAATAGCTAATCTGCCGGGCTGGAATATATACAGTATTCGATACTCATTGAAATTCGACGGCTCTCCAATCACCTGTATCAATACGTTTTTGTATAGTGTTTCAGAATGACTGGCTTCCATTTTCACAAATTAAGGATGATCAAAGGCATGTATAGAGTATATGGTTCAATATCTCAATATTACTGACACTTGTTAAACGTGACTGTAATTAGCGAAATGAAACAGATGCATTCAGAATTATATTTTTAAACATATATCAAAAAATGTTTGTTATTAGGTGATAGTTTCGTATCCAAGCAATGGTGTGAGAGGTTTTCTGTTGGTTTGAAATTCGAATAGTGATCAATTTCATATGAAAAGATAAATCAGTCTGAAATGAAAATTAAAAAAAAAATAATAATACTGTTTTCGTGGAGAAGCGTGTGAAATAACAACACCGAGAATTACAAATCATCAAATTTTTATATAGATTTCAAATAATACATTAAGCTACATCTCAGATATATTTCATGTACCCATCTATATCTGGTAGTCATATCACTCTACTATCTCTGGTAGTCATATCACCCTTCTATCTCTGGTAGTCATATCACCATCCTATATCTGATAGTCATATCAACCTAATATCTCTGGTAGTCATACCACCCTCCTATCTCTGGTGATCATATCAACCTCCTATCCCTGGTAGTCATACCACCCTCCTATATCTGTAGTCGTATCACCCTCCTATATCTGTAGTCATATAACCCTACTATTTCTTGTAGTCATATCACCCTTCTATCTCTGGTAGTCATATCACCCTACTATCTCTGTTAGTCATGTCACTCTCCTTTATCTGTAGTCATATCACCCTTTTATCTCTGGTAGTCATATCACCCTTCTATCTCTGGTAGTCATATCACTCTCCTAACTCTGGTAGTCATATCACCCTCCTATATCTGTAGTCATATAACAATACTATCTCTTGTAGTCATATCACCATACTATCTCTTGTAGTCATATCACCCTCCTATATCTGGTAGTCATTTCACCCTCCTATCTCTGGTAGTCATATCCTCCTATCTCTGGTAGTCATATCAACCTCCTATCTCTGGTAGTCATATGACCCTCCCATATTTGGTAGTCATATCACCCTCCTATATCTGTAGTCATATCCACCTACCATCTCTTGTAGTCATATCACCCTTCTGCTCTGGTAGTCATATCACCTTACTATCTCTGATAGTCATATCACCCTGCTATCTCTGGTAATCATATCACCCTTCTATCTCTGGTAGTCATATCACTCTTCTATCTCTGGTAGTCATAATACCATCCTATCACTGGTAGTCATGTCACTCTAGTTTATCTGAAGTCATATCACCATTCTATCTCTGGTAGTTATATCACCCTCACATCTCTGGTAGTCATATCACTCTTCTATATCTGTAGTCATATCACATTACTATATCTGGTTGTCATTTCACACTCATATCTCTGGAAGTCATATCAACCTTCTATATCTAATAGTCATATCACCCTTCCACATCTTTTAGTCATATCACCCTCCAATATCTGGTAGTCATATCACCCTCCTACCTCTGGTAGTCATATCACCCTCCTACCTCTGGTAGTTATATCACCCTCCAATCTCTGGGAGTCATATAACCCTCCTGTATCTTGTGGTCAAATAACCCTCCTATCTCAGTAGTCAGAACACACTCTTATCTCCAGTAGTCATACCACCCTACTATCTCTTGTAGCCATATCACCCGTCTATCTCTGGTAGTCATTACCCTCCTATCTCTGGTAGTCATATCACCCTCCTATCTCTGGTAGTCATATCACTCTTTTATATCTGTAGTCATATGAACCTACTATCTCTTGTAGTCATATCACCATTCTGCCTCTGGAAGTCACATCACCCTTCTATCTCTGGTAGTCATATCACCCTTCTACCTCTGGTATTCATATCACCCTTCTATATCTAGTAGTCATATCACCCTCCTATCTCTGGTAGTCATATCACTCTTCTACCTCTGCTATTCATATCACCCTTCTTTATCTGTATTCATATTACATTACTATATCTGGTAGTCATATCACACTCATAACTCTGGTAGTCATATCATCCTCCTACCTCTAAAAGTCATATCAATCTTCTATATCTTGTAGTCATATCACCTTCCAATCTCTGGTAGTCATAGAACCCTACTGTATCTGGTTGTCAAATCACCCTCCTATCTCTGTAGTCATAACACACTCTAATCTCTAGTAGTCATATCACCCTTCTGCCTCTGGTAGTCATATCACCCTCCAATCTCTGGGAGTCATATAACCCTCCTGTATCTTGTTGTCAAATAACCTTCCTATCTCCGTAGTCATAACACACTCTTATCTCTAGTAGTCATATCACCCTACATTATCTGATAGTCATATCACCCTACTATATCTGTACTCGTCAGGCTGTACTAGAGAATCAGAGTCTGTATTGTTCTCTGTGTCAGGCTGTACTAGAGAATTTGAGTCTGTATTGTTTTCTGTGTCAGGCTGTACTAAAATAGTAGAGTCTGTATTGTTTTCTGTGTCAGGCTGTACTAAAATAGTAGAGTCGGTATTGTTTTCTGTGTCAGGCTGTACTAGAGAATTTGAGTCTGTATTGTTCTCTGTGTCAGGCTGTACTAGAAAATTTGAGTCTGTATTGTTTTCTTTGTCAGGCTGTACTAAAATAGTAGAGTCGGTATTGTTCTCTGTGTCAGGCTGTACTAGAGAATTTGAGTCTGTATTGTTTTCTGTGTCAGGCTGTACTAGAGATTTAGAGTCGGTATTGTTTTCTGTGTCAGGCTGTACTAGAAAATTTGAGTCTGTAATGTTTTCTGTGTCAGGCTGTACTGAAATAGTAGAGTCGGTATTGTTTTCTGTGTCAGGCTGTGCTACAGAATTAAAGTCTGTATTGTTTTCTGTGTCAGGCTGTACTAGAGAATTTGAATATGTATTGTTTTCTGTGTCAGACTGTACCAGAGAATTTGAGTCTGTATTATTTTCCATGTCAGACTGTACTAAAATAGTAGAGTTGGTATTGTTTTCTGTGTCAGGCTGTACTAGAGTGTTTTCTGTGTCAATAGAGAATAATTAGAAGTCTGTATTGTTTTTTTCTGTGTCAGGCTGTACTAGTGAATTAGAGTCTGTATTTTTTTCTGTGTCAGGCTGTACTAGAGAATTTCTGTATTGTTTTCTGTGTCAGGCTGTACTGTATTGTTTGTTTTCTGTGTCAGGCTGTACTAGAGATTTAGAGTCTGTATTGTTTTCTGTATCAGGCTTTATTAAAGTATTAGAGTCTGTATTGTTTTCTGTGTCACTCTGTACCAGAGAATTCGAGTCGGTATTGTTTTCTGTGTCAGAGAATTAGAGTCTGTACTGTGTCAGGCTGTACTATAGAATTAGATTCTGTATTGTTTTCTGTGTCAGGCTGTACTAGAGAATTAGAGTCTGTATTGTTTTCTGTGTCAGACTGTACTAGAGAATTAGAGTCTGTATTGTTTTCTGTTTCATACTGTACTAAAGAATTAGAGTATGTATTGTTTTCTGTGTCAGGCTGTACCAGAGAATTCGAGTCTGTATTGTTTTCTGTGTCAGGCTGTACTGGAGAATTAGAGTCTGTATTGTTTTCTGTGTCAGGGTGTGCTAGAGAATACGAGTCTGTATTGTTTTCTGTGTTAGACTGTACTAGAGAATTAAAGTCTGTATTATTTTCGAATTCGAGTCGGTATTGCTTTCTGTGTCAAGTTGTGCTACAGAATTCGAGTATGTATTGTTTTCTCTGTCAGGCTGTCCTAGAAAATAAGAGTGTGTATTGTTTTCTGTGTCAGGGTGTGCTAGAGAATACGAGTCTGTATTGTTTTCTGTATCAGTCTGTGCTACAGAATTTGAGTCTGTATTGTTTTCTGTGTCAGGCTGTACTAGAGAATTTGAGTCTGTATTGTTTTCTTTGTCTGGCTGTACTAGAGAATTTGAGTCTGTATTGTTTTCTGTGTCAGGCTGTACTAGAGAATTAGAGTCTGTATTGTTTTCTGTGTCAGGCTGTACTAGAGTATTAGAGTCTGTATTGTTTTCTGTGTCAGGCTGTAATAGAGAATTACACTCTGTATTGTTTTCTGTGTCAGACTGTACTGGAGAAATAGAGTCTGTATTGTTTTCTGTGTAAGACTATACTGGAGAATTAGAGTCTGTATTGTTTTCTGTGTCAGGTTGTACTAGAGAATTAGAGTCTGTATTATTTGATGTGTCAGGCTGTACTAGAGAATTAGAGTCTGTATTGTTTTCTGTGTCAGACTGTACTAGAGAATTAGAGTCTGTATTGTTTTCTGTGTCAGGCTGTACTAAAATAGTAGAGTCGGTATTGTTTTCTGTGTCAGGCTGTACTAGAGAATTTGAGTCTGTAATGTTTTCTGTGTCAGGCTGTACTAAAATAGTAGAGTCGGTATTGTTTTCTGTGTCAGGCTGTACTAGAGAATCAGAGTCTGTATTGTTCTCTGTGTCAGGCTGTACTAGAGAATTTGAGTCTGTATTGTTTTCTGTGTCAGGCTGTACTGAAATAGTAGAGTCGGTATTGTTTTCTGTGTCAGGCTGTACTAGAGAATTTGAGTCTGTATTGTTTTCTGTGTCAGGCTGTACTAGAGTGTCTGTATTGTTTTCTGTGTCAGGCTGTACTAGAGAATTTGAGTCTGTATTGTTTTCTGTGTCAGGCTGTACTGGAGAATTAGAGTCTGTATTGTTTTCTGTGTCAGGCTGTACTAGAGAATTAGAGTCTGTATTGTTTTCTGTGTCAGGCTGTACTAAAGAATTAGAGTCTGTATTGTTTTCTGTGTCAGGCTTTCTGTGTCAGGCTGTACTAGAGAATTAGAGACTGTATTGTTTTCTGTGTTAGGCTGTACTAGAGAATTAGAGTCTATTTTGTTATCTGTGTCAGTCTGTACTAGAGAATAAGAGTCTGTATTGTTTTCTGTGTCAGGCTGTACTAGAGTATTAGAGTCAGTATTGCTTTCTGTGTCAGGCTGTACTAGAGAATTAGAGACTGTATTGTTTTCTGTGTTAGGCTGTACTAGAGAATTAGAGTCTGTATTGTTTTCTGTGTCAGGCTGTACTAGAGAATTAGAGTCTGTATTATTTTCTGTATCATATTGTACTAGAGAATCAAAGTCTCTATTGTTTTCTGTGTCAGGCTTTATTAGAGAATTAGAGTCTCTATTGTTTTCTGTGTCATGCTGTACTGTAGAATTTGGAGTCGATATTGTTTCTGTGTCAGGCTGTACTAGAGAATTAGAGTCTGTATTGTTTTCTGTGTCAGGCTGTACTAGAGAATTTGAGTCTGTATTGTTTTCTGTGTCAGGCTGTACTAAAATAGTAGAGTCGGTATTGTTTTCTGTGGCAGGCTGTACCAGAGAATCATAGTCTGTATTGTTTTCTGTGTCAGGCTGTACTTAAATAGTAGAGTCGGTATTGTTTTCTGTGTCAGGCTGTACCAGAGAATCAGAGTCTGTATTGTTCTTTGTGTCAGGCTGTACTAGAAAATTTGAGTCTGTATTGTTTTCTGTGTCAGGCTGTACTAGAGAATTAGAGTCTGTATTGTTTTCTGTGTCAGACTGTACTAGATAATAAGAGTCGGTATTGTTTTCTGTGTCAGGCTGTAATAGAGAATTAGAGTATGTATTGTTTTCTGTATCAGGCTGTAATAGAGTATTAGAGTCTGTATTGTTTTCTGTGTCAAGCTTTACTAGAGTATTATAGTCTGTATTGTTTTCTGTGTCAGGCTGTACTAGAGAATTAGAGTCTGTATTGTTTTCTGTGTCAGGCGGTACTAGAGAATTAGAGTCTGCATTGGTTTCGGTGTCAGGCTCTACTAGAGAATCATATTCTGTATTGTTTTCTGTGTCAGGCTGTACTAGAGAATTTGAGTCTCTAATGTTTTCTGTGTCAGGCTGTACTAAAATAGTAGAGTCGGTATTGTTTTCTGTGTCAGGCTGTACTAGAGAATCAGAGTCTGTATTGTTTTCTGTGTCAGGCTGTACTAGAGAATTTGAGTCTGTATTGTTTTCTGTGTCAGGCTGTACTAGAGAATTAGAGTCTGTATTGTTTTCTGTGTCAGGTTGTACTAGAGAATTAGAGTCTGTATTATTTGATGTGTCAGGCTGTACTAGAGAATTAGAGTCTGTATTGTTTTCCGTGTCAGACTGTACTAGATAATAAGAGTCGGTATTGTTTTCTGTGTCAGGCTGTAGTAGAGAATTAGAGTCTATATTGTTTTCCGTGTCAGGCTGTACTAGAGAATTAGAGTCCGTATTGTTTTCTGTGTCAGACTGTACTGGAGAATTAGAGTCTGTATTGTTTTCTGTGTCATACTGTACTAGAGAATTAGAGTATGTATTGTTTTCTGTATCAGCCTGTATCAGAGAATTCGAGTCTGTATTGTTTTCTGTGTCAGGCTGTACTAAATTATTAGAGTCTGTATTGTTTTCTGTGTCAGGCTGTACTAGAGAATTAGAGTCTGTATTGTTTTCTGTGTCAGGCTGTACTAAAGAATTAGAGTCTGTATTGTTTTCTGTGTCAGGCTGTACTAGAGAATTAGAGTCTGTATTGTTTTCTGTGTCAGGCTGTACTAGAGATTTAGAGTCTGTATTGTTTTCTGTATCAGGCTTTATTAAAGTATTAGAGTCTGTATTGTTTTCTGTGTCAGGCTGTACTGGAGAATTAGAGTCTGTATTGTTTTCTGTGTCACTCTGTACCAGAGAATTCGAGTCTGTATTGTTTTCTGTGTCAGACTATACTAAAATAGTAGAGTCTGTATTGTTTTCTGTGTCAGGCTGTACTAGAGTATTAGAGTCTGTATTGTTTTCTGTGTTATGCTGTACTAGAGTATTAGAGTCTGTATTGTTTTCTGTGTCAGGCGGTACTAGAAAATTAGAGTCTGTATTGTTTTCTGTGTAAGGTTGTTCTAGAGAATTCGAGTCGGTATTGGTATCTGTGTAAGGCTGTACTAGAGAATTAGAGTCTGTATTATTTTCTGTATCATATTGTACTAGAGAATCAAAGTCTCTATTGTTTTCTGTGTCAGGCTGTACTAGAGAATTAGAGTCTGTATTGTTTTCTGTATCAGGCTTTACTAAAGTATTAGAGTCTGTATTGTTTTCTGTGTCAGGCTGTACTGGAGAATTAGAGTCTGTATTGTTTTCTGTGTCAGGCTGTACTAGAGAATTAGAGTCTGTATTGTTTTCTGTGTCAGGCTGTACTAGAGAATTAGAGTCTGTATTGTTTTCTGTGTCAGGCTGTACTAGAGAATTAGAGTCTGTATTGTTTTCTGTGTCAGACTGTACTAGAGAATTAGAGTCTGTATTGTTTTCTGTGTCAGGCTGTACTGGAGAATTAGAGTCTGTATTGTTTTCTGTATCAGGCTTTACTAAAGTATTAGAGTCTGTATTGTTTTCTGTGTCAGGCTGTACTGGAGAATTAGAGTCTGTATTGTTTTCTGTGTCAGGCTGTACTAAAAGAGTAGAGTCTGTATTGTTTTCTGTGTCAGGCTCTGCTAGAGAATACAAGTCTGTAATGTTTTCTGTGTCAGACTGTACTAGAGAATCAGAGTCTGTATTGTTCTCTGTGTCAGGCTGTACTAGAGAATTTGAGTCTGTATTGTTTTCTGTGTCAGGCTGTACTAGAGAATTTGAGTCTGTATTGTTTTCTGTGTCAGGCTGTACTAGAGTATTAAAGTCTGTATTGTTTTCTGTGTCAGGTTGTAGTAGAGAATTAGAGTCTGTATTGTATTCTTTGTCAGGCGGTACTAGAGAATTAGAGTCTGTATTTTTTTTTGTCAGGTTGTACTAGAGAATTAGAGTCTGTATTGTTTTCTGTGTCAGGCTGTACTAGAGATTTAGAGTCGGTATTGTTCTCTGTGTCAGGCTGTACTAGAAAATTTGAGTCTGTATTGTTTTCTTTGTCAGGTTGTACTAAAATAGTAAAGTCTGTATTGTTTTCTGTGTCAGGCTGTACTAGAGATTTAGATTCGGTATTGTTTTCTGTGTTAGGCTGTACTAGAGAATTTGAGTCTGTATTGTTTTCTGTGTCAGGCTGTACTAGAGAATTAGAGTCTGTATTGTTTTCTGTGTCAAGCTGTACTAGAGAATTAGAGGCTCTATTTTTTTCTGTGTCAGGCTGTATTAGAGTATTAGAGTCGGTACTGATTTCATTGTCAGACTGTACTAGAGAATTAGAGTCTGTATTGTTTTCTGTGTCAGGCTGTACTAGAGAATTAGAGTCTGTATTGTTTTCTGTGTCAGGCTGTACTAGAGATTTAGAGTCGGTATTGTTTTCTGTGTCAGGCTGTACTAGAGAATTTGAGTCTGTATTGTTTTCTTCGTCTGGCTGTACTAGAGAATTTGAGTCTGTATTGTTTTCTGTGTCAGGCTGTACTAAAATAGTAGAGTCGGTATTGTTTTCTGTGGCAGGCTGTACCAGAGAATCAGAGTCTGGTTTGTTATCTGTGTCAGGCTGTGCTAGAGAATACGACTCTGTATTGTTTTCTGTGTCAGGCTGTACTGGAGAATTAGAGTCTGTATTGTTTTCTGTGTCACTCTGTACCAGAGAATTCGAGTCTGTATTGTTTTCTGTGTCAGACTATACTAAAATAGTAGAGTCGGTATTGTTTTCTGTGTCAGGCTGTACTAGAGAATTAGAGTCTGTATTGTTTTCTGTATCAGGCTTTACTAAAGTATTAGAGTCTGTATTGTTTTCTGTGTCAGGCTGTACTGGAGAATTAGAGTCTGTATTGTTTTCTGTGTCAGGCTGTACTAGAGAATTAGAGTCTGTATTGTTTTCTGTGTCAGGCTGTACTAGAGAATTAGAGTCTGTATTGTTTTCTGTGTCAGGCTGTACTAGAGAATTAGAGTCTGTATTGTTTTCTGTGTCAGGCTGTACTAGTTGTTTTCTGTGTCAGGCTGTACTAGAGAATTAGAGTCTGTATTGTTTTCTGTGTCAGGCTGTACTAGAGAATTAGAGTCTGTATTGTTTTCTGTGTCAGGCTGTACTAGAGAATTAGAGTCTGTATTGTTTTCTGTGTCAGGCTGTACTAGAGATTTAGATTCGGTATTGTTTTCTGTGTTAGGCTGTACTAGAGAATTTGAGTCTGTATTGTTTTCCGTGTCAGAATGTACTAGATAATAAAAGTCGGTATTGTTTTCTGTGTCAGGCTGTAGTAGAGAATTAGAGTCTGTATTGTTTTCTGTGTCAGGCTGTACTAGAGAATTAGAGTCTGTATTGTTTTCTGTATCAGGCTTTACTTAAATATTAGAGTCTGTATTGTTTTCTGTGTCAGGCTGTACTGGAGAATTAGAGTCTGTATTGTTTTCTGTGTCAGGCTGTACTAGAGAATTAGAGTCTGTATTGTTTTCTGTGTCAGGCTGTACTAGAGAATTAGAGTCTGTATTGTTTTCTGTGTTAGGCTGTACTAGAGAATTAGAGTCTATTTTGTTATCTGTGTCAGTCTGTACTAGAGAATAAGAGTCGGTATTGTTTTCTGTGTCATGCTGTACTAGAGTATTAGAGTCTGTATTGTTTTCTGTGTCAGGCTGTACTAGAGTATTAGAGTCTGTATTGTTTTCTGTGTCAGGCTGTATTAGAGAATCATATTCTGTATTGTTTTCTGTGTCAGGCTGTACTAGAGAATTAGAGTCTGTATTGTTTTCTGTGTCAGGCTGTACTAGAGAATTAGAGTCTGTATTGTTTTCTGTGTCAGGCTGTACTAGAGAATTAGAGTCTGTATTGTTTTCTGTGTCAGGCTGTACTAGAGAATTAGAGTCTGTATTGTTTTCTGTGTCAGGCTGTACTAGAGAATTAGAGTCTGTATTGTTTTCTGTGTCAGGCTGTACTAGAGAATTAGAGTCTGTATTGTTTTCTGTGTCAGGCGGTACTAGAGAATTAGATTGTTTTCTGTGTCTGTATTTAGAGTCTGTATTGTTTTCTGTGTCAGACTGTACTGGAGAATTAGAGTCTGTATTGTTTTCTGTCTCAGATTGTACTAGAGAATTAGAGTCTGTATTATTTGATGTGTCAGGCTGTACTAGAGAATTAGAGTCTGTATTGTTTTCTGTGTCAGGCTGTACTAGAGAATTAGAGTCTGTATTGTTTTCCGTGTCAGGCTGTACTAGAGAATTAAAGTGTAGTTTGTTATCTGTGTCAGGCTGTGCTAGAGAATACGACTCTGTATTGTTTTCTGTGTCAGACTGTACTAGAGAATTAGAGTCTGTATTATGTACTAGAAAATTAGAGTCTGTATTGTTTTCCGTGTCAGACTGTACTAGATAATAAGAGTCGGTATTGTTTTCTGTGTCAGGCTGTACTAGAGATTTAGAGTCTGTATTGTTTTCTGTATCAGGCTTCATTAAAGTATTAGAGTCTGTATTGTTTTCTGTCTCAGCATGTACTAGAGAATTAGAGTCTGTATTGTTTTCTGTGTCAGACTGTACTAGAGAATTAGAGTCTGTATTGTTTTCTGTGTCACTCTGTACCAGAGAATTTGAGTCTGTATTATTTTCTGTGTCAGACTGTACTAAAATAGTAGAGTCGGTATTGTTTTCTGTGTCAGGCTGTACTAGAGATTTAGAGTCTGTATTGTTTTCTGTATCAGGCTTTATTAAAGTATTAGAGTCTGTATTGTTTTCTGTGTCAGGCTGTACTAGAGAATTTGAGTCTGTATTGTTTTCTTCGTCTGGCTGTACTAGAGAATTTGAGTCTGTATTGTTTTCTGTGTCAGGCTGTACTAGAGTATTAGAGTCTATTGTTCTCTGTGTCAGGCTGTACTAGAGAATCAGAGTCTGTATTGTTTTCTGTGTCAGGCTGTACTAGAGAATTAGAGTCGGTATTGTTTTCTGTGTCAGGCTGTACTAGAGAATTAGAGTCTGTATTGTTTTCTGTGTCAGGCTGTACTAGAGAATACGAGTCTGTATTGTTTTCTGTGTCAGCCTGTACTAGAGAATTAGAGTCTGTATTGTTTTCTGTGTCAGGCGGTACTAGAGAATTAGAGTCTGTATTGTTTTCTGTGTCAGGCTGTACTAGAGAATTAGAGTCTGTATTGTTTTCAGTTCCAAGTTGTGCTAGGGAATTAGAGTCGGTATTGTTCTCTGTGTCAGGCTGTACTTAAAAATTTGAGTCTGTATTGTTTTCTGTGTCAGGCTGTACTAGAGATTTAGAGTCGGTATTGTTTTCTGTGTCAGGCTGTACTAGAGAATTTGAGTCTATTGTTTTCTTCGTCTGGCTGTACTAGAGAATTTGAGTCTGTATTGTTTTCTGTGTCAGGCTGTACTAAAATAGTAGAGTCTGTATTGTTTTCTGTGTCAGACTGTGCTAAAATAGTAGAGTCGGTATTGTTTTCTGTGTCAGGCTGTACTAGAGATTTAGAGTCTGTATTGTTTTCTGTATCAGGCTTTATTAAAGTATTAGAGTCTGTATTGTTTTCTGTGTCAGGCTGTACTGGAGAATTAGAGTCTGTATTGTTTTCTGTGTCAGGCTGTGCTAGAGAATACGAGTCTGTATTGTTTTCTGTGTCAGGCTGTACTAGAGAATTTGAGTCTGTATTGTTTTCTGTGTCAGGCTGTACTAAAATAGTATAGTCGGTATTGTTTTCTGTGTCAGGCTGTGCTAGAGAATACGAGTCTGTATTGTTTTCTGTGTCAGGCTGTACTAGAGAATTAGAGTCGGTATTGTTTTCTGTGTCAGGCTGTACTAGAGAATTTGAGTCTGTATTGTTTTCTGTGTCAGGCTGTACTAGAGTATTAGAGTCGGTATTGTTTTCTGTGTCAGGCTGTACTAGAGAATTAGAGTCTGTATTGTTTTCTGTGTCAGGCTGTACTAGAGAATTAGAGTCTGTATTGTTTTCTGTGTCAGGCTGTACTAGAGAATTTGAGTCTGTATTGTTTTCTTTGTCAGGCTGTACTAAAATAGTAGAGTCGGTATTGTTTTCTGTGTCAGGCTGTAGTAGAGATTTAGAGTCTGTATTGTTTTCTGTGTCAGGCTGTACTAGATAATTTGAGTCTGTATTGTTTTCTGTGTCAGGCTGTACTAGAGAATTTGAGTCTGTATTGTTCTCTGTGTCAGGCTGTACTAGAAAATTTGAGTCTGTATTGTTTTCTGTGTCAGGCTGTACTAGAGAATTTGAGTCTGTATTGTTTTCTGTGTCAGGCTGTACTAAAATAGTAGAGTCGGTATTGTTTTCTGTTTCAGGTTGTGCTAGAGAATTCGAGTCGGTATTGCTTTCTGTGTCAGGCTGTACTAGAGTATTAGAGTCGGTATTGTTTTCTGTGTCAGGCTGTACTAGAAAATTAGAGTCTGTATTGTTTTCTGTGTCAGGCTGTACTAGAGAATTAGAGTCTGTATTGTTTTCTGTATCAGGCTTTACTTAAATATTAGAGTCTGTATTGTTTTCTGTGTCAGGCTGTACTGGAGAATTAGAGTCTGTATTGTTTTCTGTTTCAGACTGTGCTAGAGAATTAGAGTCTGTATTGTTTTCTGTTTCATACTGTACTAAAGAATTAGAGTATGTATTGTTTTCTGTGTCAGGCTGTACCAGAGAATTTGAGTCTGTATTGTTCTCTGTGTGAGGCTGTACTAGGAAATTTGAGTCTGTATTGTTTTCCGTGTCAGACTGTACTAGATAATAAGAGTCGGTATTGTTTTCTGTGTCAGGCTGTACTAGAGAATTAGAGTCTGTATTGTTTTCTGTGTCTGGCTCTGCTAGAGAATACGAGTCGGTATTGTTTTCTGTGTCAGGCTGTACTAGAGATTTAGAGTCGGTATTGTTTTCTGTGTCAGGCTGTACTAGAGAATTTGAGTCTGTATTGTTTTCTGTGTCAGGCTGTACTAGAGAATTAGAGTCTGTATTGTTTTCTGTGTCAGGCTGTACTAGAGATTTAGAGTCGGTATTGTTTTCTGTGTCAGGCTGTACTAGAGAATTTGAGTCTGTATTGTTTTCTTTGTCAGGCTGTACTAGAGAATACGATTCTGTATTGTTTTCTGTGTCAGGCTGTACTAGAGTATTAGAGTCTGTATTGTTTTCTGTGTGAGGCTATAATAGAGAATTAGACTCTGTATTGTTTTCTCTGTCAGGCTGTCCTAGAAAATAAGAGTGTGTATTGTTTTCTGTGTCAGGGTGTGCTAGAGAATACGAGTCTGTATTGTTTTCTGTATCAGTCTGTGCTACAGAATTAAAGTCTGTATTGTTTTCTGTGTCAGGCTGTACTAGAGAATTAGAGTATGTATTGTTTTCTGTGTCAGGCTGTACTAGAGAATTAGAGTCGGTATTGTTTTCTGTGTCAGGCTGTACTAGAGAATTAGAGTCTGTATTGTTTTCTGTGTCAGGCTGTACTAGAGATTTAGAGTCTGTATTGTTTTCTGTGTCAGGCTGTACTAGAGAATTTGAGTCTGTATTGTTTTCTGTGTCAGGCTGTACTAGAGAAACAGAGTCTGTATTGTTTTCTGTGTCAGGCAGTACTAGAGAATTAGAGTCTGTATTGTTTTCTGTGTCAGGCTGTACTAGAGAATTAGAGTCTGTATTGTTTTCTGTGTCAGGCTGTACTAGAGAATTAGAGTCTGTATTGTTTTCTGTGTCAGGCTGTACTAGAGATTTAGATTCGGTATTGTTTTCTGTGTTAGGCTGTACTAGAGAATTTGAGTCTGTATTGTTTTCTGTGTCAGGCTGTACTAGAGAATTTGAGTCTGTATTGTTTTCTGTGTCAGGCTGTACTGAAATAGTAGAGTCGGTATTGTTTTATGTGTCAGGCTGTACTAGAGAATTTGAGTCTGTATTGTTTTCTGTGTCAGGCTGTACTAGTGAATTAGAGTCAGTATTGTTTTCTTTGTCAGGCTGTACTAAAGAATTAGAGTCTGTATTGTTTTCTGTGTCAGGCTGTGCTAGAGAAAACGATTCTGTATTGTTTTCTGTGTCAGGCTGTACTAGAGTATTAGAGTCTGTATTGTTTTCTGTGTCAGGCTGTAATAGAGAATTACACTCTGTATTGTTTTCTGTGGTACTAGAGAATTAGAGTTTGTATAGTTTTCCGTGTCAGGCTGTACTAGAGAATTAGAGTCTGTATTGTTTTCTGTGTCAGGCTGTACTAGAGAATTAGAGTCTGTATTGTTTTCTGTGTCAGGCTGTACTGGAGAATTCGAGTCTGTATTGTTTTCTGTGTCAGACTATACTAAAATAGTAGAGTCTGTATTGTTTTCTGTGTCAGGCTGTACTAGAGAATTAGAGTCTGTATTGTTTTCTGTGTCAGGCTGTACTAGAGAATTTGAGTCTGTATTGTTTTCTGTGTCAGGCTGTACTAGAGAATCAGAGTCTGTATTGTTTTCTGTGTCAGGCTGTACTAGAGAATTTGAGTCTGTATTGTTCTCTGTGTCAGGCTGTACTAGAAAATTTGAGTCTGTATTGTTTTCTTTGTCAGGCTGTACTAAAAAATTTGAGTACGATTATATGACGTTTAGACACAGCTTTTAATGAAAGCATCACGAGTTCTTCCGCCCAACCCAGCTTCTTTTCAGTCCGAACTGCTGCAAACACTTCAGACTCAAGTACAAGTAAATAAAACACTCTCGAGAGGAACGTAGCCAATATTCCTGAGAGCGGGAACATTCGATTTCATGTCATGCCGAAAAAAAATTAAAAGTTGTTGATAGAAATGTGACATACTTTGTCAGTGACTTTTCAAACATCACTCGCTGGGAAGGGTCTGAACATGCACGCGCGTCGCACGTGCGGTGTGTCATCACTGAATGATACATACGTAACAGAAACCAAATTCCTTTGCCTGGTAAGAACATCATTGCCCGATTTGTAGTTGTTTGTTAAAATCATTTGATCTGAAAACAAGTTAAGTGGTAAGTAGAAGGGGTAGGAGGCTGGGGAAGTTGTGGTAGGTAGAGGGGGTAGGAGGCTGGGGGAAGTGAGGTAGGTAGAAAGGGTAGGAGGCAGGGGAAGGTGTGGTAGATGGAAATGGTTAGGAGGCTGAGGGATGTGTGGTAGGTAGAAGGGATAAGACGCTGGGAAAGGTGTAGTAGGTAGAAGGGGTAGGAGGCTTGGGAAGGTGTGGTAGGTGGAAGGGGTAATAGGCTGGGGAAGGCGTGATAGGTAGAAGGGGTAGAAAGCTGGAGAAGGTGTGGTAGGTAGAGGGGTAGGAGGCTGAGGAAGGTGAGATAGGTAGAAAGGGTAGGAGGCAGGGGAAGGTGTGGTAGATCGAAATGGGTAGGAGGCTGAGGGATGTGTGATAGGTAGAAGGGATAGGACGCTTGGAAAGGTGTAGTAGGTAGAAGGGGTAGGAGGCTTGGGAAGGTGTGGTAGGTAGAAGGTTTAGGCGGCTGGGGAATTTTTCTGTAGGTAGAGTGAGTCGAAGGCTTGGGAAGGTGTAGTAGGTAGAAGGGGTAGCAAGCGGAAGACGGTGTGGTAGGTAGAGGAATAGGAGGCTGGGGAAGGTGTTGTAGGTAGAAGGGTTATGAAGCTGGGGAAGGTGTAGTATGTAGGAGGAGAGGCGGCTGGGGAAGGTGTGGTAGGTAGAAGGGTTATGAAGCTTGGGAAAGTGTGGTATGTAGAAAGATAGGTGGCTTGGGAAGGTGTGGTAGGTAAAAGGATGGGATGCTGGGGAAGGTGTGGTAGGGAGCAGGGAAATAGGGCTGGGGAAGGTATGGTAAGCAGAGGGATAGGAGGCCGGGGAAGGTATGTCTGGTAGGAGGCTGGGGAAGATGTGGTTGGTAGCATGGGTAGGCGGCTGGAAAGAGGTGTAGCAGGTAGAGGGATAGGAGACTGGGGAAAGTGTTGTGGGTAGAAGGATTATGAAGCTGGGGAAGGTGTGGTTGGTAGAATGGGTATGAGGCTTGGGAAGGTGTGGTAGGTGGAAGGGGTAGGAGGCTGGGGAAGGCGTGATAGGTAGAAGGGGTAGGAAGCTGGGAAAGGTGTGGTAGGTAGAAGGGAAATGGGGCTGGGGAAGGTATGGTAAGTAGAGGGATAGGAGGCCGGGGAAGGTATGTCTGGTAGGAGGCTGGGGAAGATGTGGTTGGTAGCATGGGTAGGCGGCTGGAAAGAGGTGTAGCAGGTAGAGGGATAGGAGACTGGGGAAAGTGTTGTGGGTAGAAGGATTATGAAGCTGGGGAAGGTGTGGTAGGTAGAATGGGTATGAGGCTTGGGAAGGTGTGGTAGGTGGAAGGGGTAGGAGGCTGGGGAAGGCGTGATAGGTAGAAGGGGTAGGAAGCTGGGAAAGGTGTGGAAGGTAGAAGGGAAATGGGGCTGGGGAAGGTATGGTAAGTAGAGGGATAGGAGGCCGGGAAGGTATGTATGGTAGGAGCCTGGGGAAGGTGTGGTTGGTAGGAGGGGTAAAAGGCTGGTGAAGGTGTGGTTAGAAGAAGGGATTGTGGGCTTGGGAAAGTGTGGTTGGTAGAAGGATAAGAGACTGAGGAAGGTGTGGTAGGTAGAAGTAGTAGGAGGCTGGGGAAGGTGTGGTAGGTGGAAGTGGTAGGAGACTGGGGAAGGCGTGGTAGGTGGAAGTGGTAGGAGACTGGGGAAAGCGTGGTAGGTAGAAGGGGTAGGAAGCTGGGAAAGGTGTGGTAGGTAGAAGGGGTAGGAGACTTGGGAAGGTGTGGTAGGTAGAAGGATAGAAGATTGGGGAAGGTGTGGTAGGTAGAAGTAGTAGGAGGCTGGAGAAGTTGTGGTAGGTAGAAGGGGTAGGAAGCTGGGGAAGGTGTTGAAGGTAGAAGGGAAATGGGGCTGGGGAAGGTGTTGTTGGTACAAGGGGTATGAGGCTGGGGAAGGTTTGGTAGGTAGAAGGATAGGAGACTAGGGAATGTGTGGTAGGTAGAAGTAGTAGGAGGCTGGGGAAGGTGTGGTAGGTAGAAGGAATAGGTAGCTGGGGAAGATGTGGTATGTAAAAGGGTATCAGACTGGGGAAGATGTGGTAGATTGATGTGGTAGTACGGTGGGGAAGATGTGGTAGAAAGAAGGATAGGGTGGGTAGGAGAGAGGACGTAGAGGTAGTAGGGGAAACAGGTAGAAAGTTGGGGTGGGTAGGAGAGAGGAAGTAAAGGTAGGAGGGGAAAGAGGTAGAAAGTAGGAGTAGGTAGGAGAGAGGAAGTAGAGGTAGGAGGGGAAAGAGTTAGAAAGTAGGGGTGGGTAGGAGAGAGGAAGTAGAGGTAGAAGTGGAAAGAGGTAGAAAGTAGGATTGGGTAGGAGAGAGGAAGTAGAGGTAGGAGGGGAAAGAGGTAGAAAGTTGTGGTGGGTAGGAGAGAGGAATTAGAGGTAGGAGGGAACGAGGTAGAAAGGTGGGGTGGGTAGGAGAGAGGAAGTAGAGGTAGAAGGGGAAAGAAGTAGAAAGTAGGGGTGGGTAGGAGAGAGGAAGTAGAGGTAGGAGGGGAAAGAGGTAGAGAGTAGGGGTGGGTAGGAGAAAGGAAGTAGAGGTAGAAGGGGAAAGAGGTAGAAAGTAGGGGTAGGTAGGAGAGATGAAGTAGAGGTAGAAGGGGAAAAAAGTAGAAAATTGGGGTGGGTAGGAGAGAGGAAGTAGAGGTTGGAGGGGAAAGAGGTAGAAAGTTGGGGTGGGAAGGAGAGGGGAATTAGAGGTAGAAGGGGAAAGAGGTAGAAAGTAGGGGTAGGTAGGAGAGAGGAAGTAGAGATAGGAGGGGAAAGGGGTAGAAAGTAGGGGTGGGTAGGAGAGAGGAAGTAAAGGTAGGAGGGGAAAGAGGTAGAAAGTTGTGGTGGGTAGGAGAGAGGAATTAGAGGTAGGAGGGAACGAGGTAGAAAGGTGGGGTGGGTAGGAGAGAGGAAGTAGAGGTAGAAGGGGAAAGAAGTAGAAAGTAGGGGTGGGTAGGAGAGAGGAAGTAGAGGTAGGAGGGGAAAGAGGTAGAAAGTAGGGGTAGGTAGGAGAGATGAAGTAGAGGTAGAAGGGGAAAAAAGTAGAAAATTGGGGTGGGTAGGAGAGAGGAAGTAGAGGTTGGAGGGGAAAGAGGTAGAAAGTTGGGGTGGGAAGGAGAGGGGAATTAGAGGTAGAAGGGGAAAGAGGTAGAAAGTAGGGGTAGGTAGGAGAGAGGAAGTAGAGATAGGAGGGGAAAGGGGTAGAAAGTAGGGGTGGGTAGGAGAGAGGAAGTAAAGGTAGGAGGGGAAAGAGTTAGAAAGTTGGGGTGGGTAGGAGAGAGGAAGTAGAGGTAGAAGGGGAAAAAAGTAGAAAATTGGGGTGGGTAGGAGAGAGGAAGTAGAGGTTGGAGGGGAAAGAGGTAGAAAGTTGGGGTGGGAAGGAGAGAGGAATTAGAGGTAGAAGGGGAAAGAGGTAGAAAGTTGGGGTGGATAGGAGAGAGGAAGTAGAGATAGGAGGGGAAAGGGGTAGAAAGTAGGGGTGGGTAGGAGAGAGGAAGTAAAGGTAGGAGGGGAAAGAGTTAGAAAGTTGGGGTGGGTAGGAGAGAGGAAGTAGAGGTAGAAGGGGAAAGAGGTAGAAAGTAGGATTGGGTAGGAGAGAGGAAGTAGAGGTAGAAGGGGAAAGAGGTAGAAAGTAGGGGTGGGTAGGGGGGATGAAGTAGAGGTAAGAGGAGAAAGAGGTAGAAAGTTGGGATGGGTAGGAGAGAGGAAGTAGAGGTAGAAGGGGAAAGAGGTAGAAAGTAGGAGTGGGTAGGAGAGAGGAAGTAGGGGTAGGAGGGGAAAGAGGTAGAAAGTAGGGGAGGGTAGGAGAGAGGAAGTAGAGGTATGAGGGGAAAGAGGTAGAAAGTTGGGGTGGGTAGGAGAGAGGAAGTAGAGGTAGAAGGGGAAAGAGGTAGAAAGTAGGGGTGGGTAGGAGAGAGGACGTAGAGGTAGGAGGGGAAAGAGGTAGAAAGTTGGGGTGGGTAGGAGAGAGGAAGTAGAGGTAGAAGGGGAAAGAGGTAGAAAGTAGGATTGGGTAGGAGAGAGGAATTAGAGGTGGGAGGGGAAAGAGGTAGAAAGTAGGGGTGGGTAGGAGAGAGGAAGTAGAGGTAAGAGGGGAAAGAGGTAGAAAGTAGGATTGGGTAGGAGAGAGGAAGTAGAGGTAGGAGGGGAAAGAGGTAGAAAGTAGGATTGGGTAGGAGAGAGGAAGTAGAGGTAGAAGGGGAAAGAGGTAGAAAGTAGGAGTGGGTAGGAGAGAGGAAGTAGAGGTAGAAGGGGAAAGAGGTAGAAAGTAGGAGTGGGTAGGAGAGAGGAAGTAGAGGTAGAAGGGGAAAGAGGCAGAAAGTAGGAGTGGGTAGGAGAGAGGAAGTAGGGGTAGGAGGGGAAAGAGGTAGAAAGTAGGAGTGGGTAGGAGAGAGGAAGTAGAGGTATGAGGGGAAAGAGGTAGAAAGTTGGGGTGGGTAGGAGAGAGGAAGTAGAGGTAAGAGGGGAAAGAGGTAGAAAGTTGGGGTGGGTAGGAGAGAGGAAGTAGAGGTAGAAGGGGAAAGAGGTAGAAAATAGGAGTGGGTAGGAGAGAGGACGTAGAGGTAGGAGGGGAAAGAGGTAGAAAGTTGGGGTGGGTAGGAGAAAGGAAGTAGAGGTAGGAGGGGAAAGAGGTAGTGAGTAGGAGTGGGTAGGAGAGAGGAAGTAGAGGTAGGAGGGGAAAGAGGTAGAAAGTAGGGGTGGGTAGGAGAGAGGAAGTAGAGGTAGGAGGAGAAAGAGGTAGAAAGTTGGGATGGGTAGGAGAGAGGAAGTAGAGGTAGGAGGAGATTAGGGGCTATTTACCGATATCCGGAATCTTTAAAATTTGAAAATTTTTGAAATAAACTTTTGTCTTAATGAATATGATTCGATTTCATATAGATGTCCTGTATGATTTTTTCTCTGCTGCAATACCGTTCAACCAGACATTATAAGGAGATCCATGATATAACAGTATATCAGCAGGACGAAAAAAGATAGTCTGCCAGATATTTCCTTCGCAGTCATTCCGTTACATACTGTCGTTCTACAGCTGTATGTTGTATGTCACAGCTAAATAGTATCACAGACATTTCGTTCTACAGCTGTATGTTGTATGTCACAGCTAAATAGTATCACAGACATTTCGTTCTACAAATGTATGTTGTATGTCACAGCTGATTTAGGATCGCCTAAGAATACAACTTCTCTAGAAAGGTTGTACAAAATCAAAATTGATTAAGTACACTAGAACTGCAATCATTGTAACAGCATGCAATGAAAGTCTATCAACACAGCTTGGCAATACTAATAAAGATACAAGCGTGCTATTTCTAATAGATATTGAGACTTGGTCAACATGATCCTTTATGAAACATGGTCAACATTATCCTTTATGAGACATGGTCAACATTATCCTTTATGAGACTTGGTCAACCTTATCGTTTATGAGACTTGGTCAACATGATCCTTTATGATACTTGGTCAACATGATCCTTTATAAGACTTGGTCGACATGATCCTTTATGAGACTTGGTCGACATTATCCTTTATGCTATGTAATTAAATAATCGGAAGTCCGAGACAAGCTTGGGATTGAAACTATTGGCTTTCGGAGGTGTTCTCTATTTACTGTTTATGCATTTCTAAATTTTAAATGAGAAGATAAGACATGGATGATATAATGTGATAGGCGATTTGATATGTAGAAATAGACAGTAATTTCAGCGATAAAGAAAATATGTTTTACTCAAACACTAAAACCAAAGCGAATTTGAATATTTGGCAGTAAGTTTATTATGCAGACATACCATAAGCCATAATATATTACACAAAACCACCGATATAATAACCTGCAACTCATCATAACCCTAACAAAACACGAAACCTAGCGGACACCGACAGGATGGAATGGGATCCAAAAAAATACAAGTCACAATTAATGAAGTAGGATTACATGCCAAACCCGAAGTCCCCAGAAATAGCTGTCCCATTCCTGGAATACCCAAAACGTTCCATCATCAGATTGTGTACTTTTTATAAGGGTAACGTCTGTGTACCGAAAACTGGTAGTATATTACGGTTTGTCAAAAACGTCAGATTGTACGGCAGCCCAGAAACACCGAATATATGGTGTACCGTCAAAAAGACACATAATACGGTAACACATGAATGCTAAAAATACGTTGTACCGTCAAAAACGTCAGATGATGCGACAGCCCTGTATGCCGTGTATGTACAGTGCTGTAAAACCTGAAATAGTTCATTTACTGTCAAAGATGTCGGAAAATAAGGCAACTCAGGAATGTCAAGTTTGAAACACCTATAATGGAACACCTATAAAAAGATATCAGATCATACGACAGTCCATGAATATCTCAAACTATCGGGAAAATAGATTGTCCAGACACAGGCTATTTTTTTTTTATTGAAGCATCGAACTACGTTGAAAAGGTAGAATTTTAATACGGTAAAACAATCCAATCTCTTTGACGCATCGATTTCGTCTTCTCCTTTATCTTTAGTATGATAGAAATCTGACGGGACGTTGGTTCTGTTATCAGTCGTGCCAGCCATATTAACGACAAAGCACTATATGTTTACAAACCTTCAAGGCAACCTCTTTGACTAACAGCTGCTGGAGGATATGTATAATGACCCTTATCAAGGTGATTACACAAGAAAAGGTCAAGGTTGTAATCCCGATGAGATCTTGATGATCACGTGATCGTTTGTTTTGGTCCAAACCTGTAGCTTCAGAACTGGGGAATTTTAGATACTACAGAACAGATATTCTATTATCATTTGTACATTTATACATTAACACGTGTTTACACAGTCACGTGTACATTAACACACGTGTATATATACCTACATAAATAAACACGTGTTCTCACAATCACGTGTACATTAACACACGTGTATATATACCTATATACACAAACACGTGTTTACACAGTCACGTGTACATGAACACACGGGTATGTATACCTATACACATTAACACGTGTTTACACAGTCACGTGTACATTAACACACGTGTATATATACCTACATAAATAAACACATGTTCTCACAGTCACGTGTACATTAACACACGTGTACATATACCTCTATACACAAACACGTGTTTACACAGTCACGTGTACATGAACACACGTATATGTATACATATATATAGTAACACGTGTTTACACAGTCACGTGTACATGAACACACGTGTATGTATACATATATACATTAACACATGTATACACAGTCACGTGTACATTAACACACGTGTATATATACCTACATAAATAAACACGTGTTCTCACAGTCACGTGTACATTAACACACGTGTGTATATACCTCTATACAAAAGCACGTGTTTACACAGTCACATGTACATTAACACACGTGTATGTATACCTATATATACACAAACACGAGTTACACAGTCACATGTACATTAACACACGTGTATGTATACCTATATACACAAACACGTGTTACACAGTCACATGTACATTAACACACGTGTATGTATACCTATATACATAAACACGTGTTTACACAGTCATGTGTACATTAACACGCGTGAATGTATACTTATGTACATAAACACGTATGTGTTTTGAAGGGCTGTTGTAACGTCAACCTCGAAATGAAATGATAAAAGAATATATATTCCTTTCCCAATCATTACTTTATTACTCTGATAAATTTTCTTTCATTTTTCTCCCTCATTTCCATTCTTTTACCATATTGCCTTCATCGCCTGACCAGAGTGAGAATCCGTCTTCCAACATTAATCATAGTAATAATTAACGTTATGATTATGTGTTTATAAAAATAGAACCAACAGATCAACCTTTTTATCTGTAATTCACTACAGAGTATCACTGACAGCACTGGGGCTATTACTGTTCTTGGACATATTTCTAAACTGAAACGTGAGTTCAGAAATGATTCATGTATCAACTGAACATTTTATCAACAAACAGGATGTGATTTTGGTATTACAGCAGTTGTAAAAAATAATAATAAATGAAAAGAATCATATCAAGGAAAAAAATTTGTTGCAGAATAGAAATCTATTTCAAAACAATAGATTAACTTATTCAGCCCTTGTTTACAATAACTCTCGGACAGCTGTATGAAGAGTATACCAGGAGTCACCACCTTGTACAGTCCGCCTTTACAATAACCCTCGGACAGCCGTATGAAGAGTATACCAGAAGTCACCACCTTGTACAGTCCGCCTTTACAATAACCCTCGGACAGCTGTATGAAGAGTATACCAGGAGTCACCACCTTGTACAGTCCGCCTTTACAATAACCCTCGGACAGCTGTATGAAGAATATACTAGGAGATACCACCTTGTACAGTCCGCCTTTACAATAACCCTCGGACAGCTGTATGAAGAGTATACCAGGAGTCACCACCTTGTACAGTCCGCCTTTACAATAACCCTCGGACAGCTGTATGAAGAGTATACCAGGAGATACCACCTTGTACAGTCCGCCTTTACAATAACCCTCGGACAGCTGTATGTAGAGTATACCAGGAGTCACCACCTTGTACAGTCCGCCTTTACAATAACCCTCGGACAGCTGTATGAAGAATGTACTAGGAGATACCACCTTTTACAGTCCGCCTTTACAATAACCCTCGGACAGCTGTATGAAGAGTATACCAGGAGATACCACCTTGTACAGTCCGCCTTTACAATAACCCTCGTACAGCTGTATGAAAAGTATACTAGGAGATACCACCTTGTACAGTCCGCCTTTACAATAACCCTCGGACAGCTGTATGAAGAGTATACCAGGAGTCACCACCTTGTACAGTCCGCCTTTACAATAACCCTCGGACAGCTGTATGAAGAGTATACCAGGAGTCACCACCGGACTCATGAAATAGATGAGAAAAATAAACAACAATCGTGCCGGGATACATCAACCTCATAAGAAATGAATACGAATGCCTTTTTCATAACTTTGATTTCTAGATAAACATAGGTGAAACTGCTATAAGATATGTCCTTACTGAATAACTTCTTCCTTCGGTGACGTTCTTATATCATTCTTTCTTGTTTATCGAACTTTTAATCTGCATTAGCATTATACGAAAAAGTATAGCAATATCGCTTTGAAGAAACATGGTTGCATGGACACGTGCAAGGACGGGCACGTGAAGCTATAGACAAGTGTAATTGTATGCACTTTTTTCCATGTACCAACAATTAAAGTGATAATGAAAAAAATTCTTTGATAAAGTGATGACACAAATCTGTGATATAGATATCGATTCAACAGTTACGTGTTCATACTTTAGGATATGTGTATCAGCTACAATTACACTGAAGTATAAGACAAATTGATACATAACACAACTCTTTCATCGTCTGTCTTTCGTCTTTCCTATTCTTTATCGCTGTACGTTCATCGTCTGCCCGGAAAGAAGTCCGTCTGACACATAAAAGGTTGCGGCGGTTTTTAAAGATGTTTTTTAAAGAAAACTAAAATTCACTTTTACTGCAATCGTTTGGGTACATAGACTACATGCAATCTGTTATTTTCGGAATGGTTGTTCCGAACAAATTTTCAATTAGAAGTGATATGCGTAGGCAATAAAATGCTTTACTAGCACGGGGTTGTTGCATCATGAGATAACAATCGGTGCAAAGAGTAGAGCTATTATTAGGCTATTATTAACTCCCAATAGGGTCACTCTGTAGGAATACTGTAAACACGTTTATATAACACCCAATAGTGCCGCTCTGTAGGAATACTGTACACACGTTTATATAACACCCAATAGTGCCGCTCTGTAGGAATACTGTAAACACGTTTACATAACACCCAATAGTGCCGCTCTGTAGGAATACTGTACACACGTTTATATAACACCCCATAGTGCCGCTCTCTAGGAATATTGTGAACACGTTTATATAACAACCCATAGTGCAGTTCTGTAGGAATACTTTACACACGTTTATATAACGTCCCACAGTGCCACTTTGTAGGAATACTGTAAACACGTTCATATAACACCCCATAGTGCCACTCTGTAGGAATACTGTACACACGTTTATATAAAAACCCATCTTGACACTGTGTTGGAATATTGTCAACACGTTGATATAACAACCCATAGTGCCACTCTGTAGGAATACTGTCAACACGTTTATATAACACCCAATAGTATCGTTCTGTAGGAATACTATAAACACGTTGATATAACAACCCATAGTGCCACTCTGTAGGAACACTGTACACACGTTTATAAAACAACCCACAGTGCCACTCAGTAGGAATACTTTACACACGTTTATATGAAAACCCATATTGACACTGTGTTGGAATACTGTCAACACGTTTATATAACAACCCATAGTGTCATTGTGTAGGAATTCTGTACAAACGTTTATATAACACCCCATACTACCGCTCTGTAGGAATTCTGTACAAACGTTCATGTAACTCACAATAGTGTCACTCTGTAGGAATACTGTAAACACGTTTATATAACAACCAATAGCGCCGATCTGTAGGAATACTGTACACACGTTTATATAACACCCCATAGTGCCGCTCTCTAGGAATACTGTAAACACGTTTATATAACTCCCAATAGTGTCACTCTGTAGGAATACTGTAAACACGTTTATATAACACCCAATAGTGCCGCTCTGTAGGAATACTGTACACACGTTTATATAACACCCCATAGTGCCGCTCTCTAGGAATATTGTAAACACGTTTATATAACAACCCATAGTGCAGTTCTGTAGGAATATTTTACACACGTTTATATAACACCCCACAGTGCCACTTTGTAGGAATACTGTAAACACGTTCATATAACACCCCATAGTGCCACTCTGTAGGAATACTGTACACACGTTTATATAAAAACCCATCTTGACACTGTGTTGGAATATTGTAGACAGGTTTATATAACACCCCATAGTGCCGCTCTGTAGGAATACTGTACACACGTTTATATAACACCCCATAGTGCCGCTCTGTAGGAATACTGTACACACGTTTATATAACAACCCACAGTGCCACTCCGTAGGAATACTGTACACACGTTTATATAACAACCCACAGTGCCACTCAGTAGGAATACTTTACACACGTTTATATGAAAACCCATATTGACACTGTGTTGGAATACTGTCAACACGTTTATATAACAACCCATAGCGCGGTTCTGTAGGAATACTGTACACACTTTTATATAAAAACCCATCTTGACACTGTGTAGGAATACTCTACACACGTTTATATAACACCCCATACTGTCGCTATGTAGGAATACTGTACACACGTTTATATAACACCCCATAGTGCCGCTCTCTAGGAATACTTTACACACGTTTATATAACACCTCATACTGCCACTGTGTAGGAATTCTCTACAAACGTTGATATAACACCCCATACTGCCGCTCAGTAGCAATACTGTACACAAGTGTATATAACACCCAATAGTGCCGCTATGTAGAAATACTTTACACACGTTTATATAAAAACCCATATTGACACTGTGTTGGAATACTGTCAACACGTTTATATAACAACACATAGTGCAGTTCTGTAGGAATACGTTACACACATTTATATAACACGCCATAGTGCCACTTTGTAGGAATACTGTACACACGTTTATATAACACCCAATAGTGCCACTCTGTAGGAATACTTTACACACGTTTATATAAAAACCCATATTGACACTGTGTTGGAATACTGTACACACGTTTATATAACACCCCATAGTGCCACTCTCTAGGAATACTTCACACACGTTTATATAACACCCCATAGTTTCACTCTGTAGGAATACTGTAAACACGTTTATATAACAACCCACCGTGCCTCTCAGTAGGAATACTTTACACACGTTTATATGAAAACCCATATTGACACTGTGTTGGAATACTGTCAACACGTTTATATAACACCCCATACTGCCGCTATGTAGGAATACTGTACTCACGTTTATATAACACCCCATAGTGCCGCTCTCTAGGAATACTGTAAACACCTTTATATAACACCCAATAGTGCCGCTCTGTATATAACAACCCATAGTGCCACTCTCTAGGAATATTGTAAACACGTTTATATAACACGCCATACTGCCACTGTGTAGGAATCCTGTACACACGTTTATATAACACCCCATACTGCCACGGTGTAGGAATTCTCTACACACGTTGATATAACACCCCATACTGCCGCTGTGTAGGAATACTGTACACACGTTTATATAACACCCCATAGTGCCACTCTGTAGGAATACTGTCTAAACGTTGATATAACACCCAATAGTATCGCTCTGTAGGAATACTGTAAACACGTTGATATAACAACCCATAGTCCCACTTTGTAGAAATACTGTACACACGTTTATATAACACCCCATAGTGCCGCTCTGTAGGAATACTGTACACACGTTTATATAACACCCCATACTGCCGCTCTGTAGGAATACTTTACACACGTTGATATAACAACCCATAGTGCCACTTTGTAGGAATTCTGTACACACGTTTATATAACACCCCACAGTGCCGCTCTGTAGGAATACTGTAAACACGTTTATATAACACCCCATAGTGCCGCTCTGTAGGAATACTGTAAACACGTTTATATAACACCCAATAGTGCCGCTCTGTAGGAATACTGTACACACGTTTATATAACACCCCATAGTGCCACTCTGTAGGAATACTGTAAACACGTTTATATAACACCCCATAGTGCCGCTCTGTAGGAATACTGTAAACACGTTTATATAACACCCATATAGTGCCCATAGTGCTCTGTAGGAATACTTTACACACGTTTATATAACACCCCATGCTGCCGCTATGTAGCAATACTGTACACACGTTTATATAACACCCAATAGTACCGCTCTGTAGGAATACTGTAAACACGTTGATATAACAACCCATAGTGCCACTTTGTAGAAATACTGTACACACGTTTATATAACAACCCACAGTGCCACTCAGTAGGAATACTTTACACACGTTTATATGAAAACCCATATTGACACTGTGTTGGAATACTGTCAACATGTTTATATAACAACCCATACTGCCGCTATGTAGGAATTCTGTACACACGTTGATATAACACCCCATACTGCCGCTGTGTAGGAATACTGTACACACGTTTATATAACACCCAATAGTGCCGCTATGTAGGAATACTGTACACACGTTTATATAACACCCCATAGTGCCACTCTGTAGGAATACTGTACACACGTTAATATAAAATCCCATCTTGACACTGTGTTGGAATATTGTAGAAACGTTTATATAACACCCATACTGCCACTCTATAGGAATACTGTACACACGTTTATATAACACCCATAGTGCCACTCTGTAGGAATACTGTACACACGTTTATATAACACCCATATGCCACTGTGTAGGAATACTGTACACACGTTTATATAACAATACTTCTGTACTTTACACACGTTTATATAACACCCCATAGTGCCACTTCTGTAGGAATTCTGTACACACGTTGATATAACACCCCATACTGCCGCTGTGTAGGAATACTGTACACACGTTTATATAACACCCCACAGTGCCACTTTGTAGGAATACTGTAAACACGTTTATATAACTCCCAATAGTGTCACTCTGTAGTAATACTGTAAACACGTTTATATAACACGCCATACTGCCACTGTGTAGGAATACTGTACACACGTTGATATAACAACCCATAGTGCCACTCTCTAGGAATATTGTACACACGTTTATATAACACGCCATAGTGCCACTTTGTAGGAATACTGTACACACGTTTATATAACACCCAATAGTGCCGCTCTCTAGGAATACTATACACACGTTAATTTCAAAACCCATTTTGACACTGTGTTGGAATACTTTACACACGTTTATATAACACCCCATAGTGCCACTCTGTATGAATACTGTAAAAACGTTTATATAACACCCAATAGTGCCGCTCTTTAGGAATATTTTACACACGTTTATATAGCACCACACAGTCCCACTTTGTAGGAATACTTTACACACGTTCATATAACAACCAATAGTGCCACTCTGTAGGAATACTGTCAACACGTTTTTATAACACCCAATAGTACCGCTCTGTAGGAATACTTTACACACGTTTATATAACACCCCATAGTGCCACTCTGTAGGAATACTGTACACAGGTTTATATAAAAACCCATCTTGACAATGTGTTGGAATATTGTAGACACTTTTATATAGCACCCAATAGTGCCACTCTGTATGAATACTGTAAAAACGTTTATATAACACCCAATAGTGCCGCTCTGTAGGAATACTTTACACACGTTTATATAACAACCCATAGTGCAGTTCTGTAGTAATACTTTACACACGTTTATATAACACCCCATATTGCCACTCTATAGGAATGCTGTCAACACGTTTATATAACAACCCATATTGCCGCTCTGTAGGAATACTGTACAAACGTTTATATAACACCCCATACTGCCCCTGTGTAGGAATACTTTACACACGTTTATATAACATCCCATACTGCCATTGTGTCGGAATACTCTACACACGTTTATATAACACCTCACACTGCCGCTATGTAGGAATTCTGTACACATGTTGATATAACACCCCATAGTGCCACTCTTTAGGAATACTTTACACACGTTTATATAAAAACCCATCTTGACACTGTGTTGGAATATTGTCAACACGTTTATATAACAACCTATAGTGTCACTCTATAGGAATACTGTAAACACGTTTTTATAACACCCAATAGTACCGCTCTGTAGGAATACTGTAAACACGTTGATATAACAACCCATAGTGCTGTTCTGTAGGAATACTTTAAACACGTTGATATAACACCCCACAATGCTACTTTGTAGGAATACTGTAAACTCGTTCATATAACACCCCATAGTGCCACTCTGTAGGAATACTGTACACACGTTTATATAAAAACCCATCTTGACACTGTGTTGGAATATTTTAGACAGGTTTATATAACACCCCATAGTGCCACTCTATAGAAATACTGTCAACACGTTTATATAACACCCCATAGTGCCGCTCTGTAGGAATACTGTACACACGTTTATATAACACCCCATAATGCCGCTTTGTAGGAATACTTTACACATGCTTATATAACATCTCATACTGCCACTGTGCAGGAATACTCAACACACGTTTATACAACACCCCATACTGCCGCACTGTCGGAATACTGTACACACGTTTATATAACACCCAATAGTGCCGCTGTGTAGGAATACTGTACACACGTTTATATACCACCCAATAGTGCCAATCTGTAGCAATACTTTACACATGTTTATATGAAAACACATATTGACACTGTGTTGGAATACTGTCAACACGTTTTTTACATAATAACCCACAGTGCAGTTCTGTAGGAATATTGTACACACGTTTATATAAAAACCAATCTTGACAATGTGTTGGAATATTGTCAACACGTTTATATAACAACCCATACTGCCATTCTGTAGGAATACTGTACACACGTTTATATAAAAACCCATCTTGACACTGTGTTGGAATATTGTAGACACGTTTATATAACACCCCATAGTGCCACTCTGTATGAATACTGAAAAAACGTTTATATAACACCCAATAGTGCCGCTCTGTAGGAATACTTTACACACGTTTATATAACAACCCATAGTGCAGTTCTGTAGGAATACTTTACACACGTTTATATAACACCCCATATTGCCATTCTATAGGAATACTGTACAAACGTTTATATAACACCCCATACTGCCCCTGTGTAGGAATACTTTACACACGTTTATATAACATCTCATACTGCCATTGTGTCGGAATACTCTACACACTTTTATATAACACCTCATACTGCCGCTGTGTAGGAATTCTGTACACATGTTGATATAACACCCTATAGTGCAGTTCTGTAGGAATACTTTACACACGTTTATATAACACCCCATAGTGCCACTCTGTATGAATACTGTAAAAACGTTTATATAACACCCAATAGTGCCGCTCTTTAGGAATATTTTACACACGTTTATATAAAACCACACAGTCCACTTTGTAGGAATACTTTACACACGTTCATATAACAACCAATAGTGCCACTCTGTAGGAATACTGTCAACACGTTTTTATAACACCCAATAGTACCGCTTATATACACACGTTTATATAACACCCCATAGTGCCACTCTCTAGGAATACTGTACACACCCATCTTGACAATGTGTTGGAATATAACACTTTTATATAGCACCAATAGTGCCACTCTGTATGAATACTGTACACACGTTAATATAAAATCCCATCTTGACACTGTGTAGGAATACTGTACACACGTTAATATAAAATCCCATCTTGACACTGTGTTGGAATATTGTAGAAACGTTTATATAACACCCATAGTGCCACTCTATAGGAATACTGTACACACGTTTATATAACAACCCACAGTGCCACTCAGTAGGAATACTTTACATACGTTTATATGAAAATATTGATACTGTGTTGGAATACTGTCAACATGTTTATATAACATATCATACTGCCACTGTGTAGGAATACTCTACACACGTTCATATAACACCCCATACTGCTGCTATGTAGCAATTCTTTACACACGTTGATATAACAACCCATAGTGCCACTGTGTAGGAATTCTGTACACACGTTGATATAACACCCCATACTGCCGCTCTGTAGGAATACTATAAACACGTTTATATAACACCCAATAGTGCCGCTCTGTAGGAATACTGTACACACGTTTATATAACACCCCCCATAGTGCCTGCTTCTATAACACCCCATAGAAATACTGTACACACGTTTATATAACTCCCATCTTGACACTGTGTTGGAATATAACACGTTGATATAACTCCCAATAGTGTCACTCTGTAGGAATACTGTAAACACGTTTATGTAACACCCAATAGTGCCGCTCTTTAGGAATACTGTACACACGTTTATATAACAACCCATAGTGCAGTTCTGTAGGAATACTTTACACACGTTTATATAACACCCCATAGTGCCACTCTCTAGGAATACTGTACACACGTTTATATAACACGCAATAGTGCCGCTATGTAGGAATACTGTACACACGTTTATATACCACCCAATAGTGCCACTCTGTAGGAATACTTTACACACGTTTATATGAAAACCCGTATTGACACTATGTTGGAATACTGTCAACACGTTTATATAACAACCCATAGTGCAGTTCTGTAGGAATACTTTACACACGTTTATATAACAACCCACAGTGCCACTCAGTAGGAATACTTTACACACGTTTATATGAAAACCCATAGTGCCACTGTGTAGGAATTCTGTACAAACGTTTATATAACACCCCATAGTGCCGCTCTGTAGGAATTCTGTACCCGCGTTTATATAACACCCCATACTGCCACTGTGTAGGAATACTGTACACACGTTGATATAACACCCCATACTGCCGCTATGTAGGAATTCTGTACACACGTTGATATAACACTCCATACTGCTGCTGTGTAGGAATACTTTACACACGTTTATATAACACCCCATAGTGCCACTCTCTAGGAATACTGTACACACGTTTATATAACACGCAATAGTGCCGCTATGTAGGAATACTGTACACACGTTTATATACCACCCAATAGTGCCACTCTGTAGGAATACTTTACACACGTTTATATGAAAACCCGTATTGACACTATGTTGGAATACTGTCAACACGTTTATATAACAACCTATAGTGCAGTTCTGTAGGGATACTTTACACACGTTTATATAACAACCCACAGTGCCACTCAGTAGGAATACTTTACACACGTTTATATGAAAACCCATAGTGCCACTGTGTAGGAATTCTGTACCCGCGTTTATATAACACCCCATACTGCCACTGTGTAGGAATACTGTACACACGTTGATATAACACCCCATACTGCCGCTATGTAGGAATTATGTACACACGTTGATATAACACTCCATACTGCCGCTGTGTAGGAATACTTTACACACGTTTATATAACAACCCATAGTGCCACTCTGTATAAATACTGTTAACAAATTGATATAACAACCAATACTGCCACTCTCTTGAAATACTTTCCACACGTTTATATAACAACCCTCTGTATAAATACTGTAAACCTATTGATATAACACCCCATAGTGCCGCTTTTTAGGAATACTTTACACATGTTTATATAAAACCCCATACCGGCGCTATGTAGGAATACTGTACACACGTTTATATAACACTGAATAGTGTCACTCTGTAGGAGTAATGTAAACACGTTTATATAACACTGAATAGTGTCACTCTGTAGGAATACTGTCAACACGTTTATATAACACTGAATAGTGTCACTCTGTAGGAATAATGTAAACACGTTTATATAACACTGAATAGTGTCACTCTGTAGGAATACTGTCAACACGTTGATATAACACCCAATAGTGTCACTCTGTGGGAATACTTTACACACGTTTATGTTATGTTTCTTGCTTTTCCAGATGTTTATAAAATTATGCAGATTTCTCTAAAGTTCTGCACTTTTCCGTCGTCAATATACAGCCGCGATATCTTTTTTTTTCAGTAAATTTTGATATAAACAATGAGAAAAAAACCGAACATCTGCAGGAGTTGCTAATAATGAGTTTTAAATAGCTACACCCAGCCATGTGTATCTCGAGGAATTATGAAAGGTTACAGTATGTAAGGGTTAACGTTGATGTAAAAAGGGATTCTTTATGTATATATCATTCGGAGGGTTTTAACATCAAAGAAAAAACCAGATCAATAAAACATGTTTTAAACACTCTGCTCAGATCAACACTTTATTTCTCACCGCTTAATTTATCTCTTTATCCATCTATCTATATATGAGCACGCCTGTTGTGTGTAATATTGATTGTTACTCCGCATATTCTTTAGAAAATAAGTAGAATACTTCCAGTGATATTTTCGTGACAATAGAATCCAGTTACGACAACATTTAGGTCAAGACTGTCTTTTGTTAAAATATTGTTTCATATTAAGTTCGTTATTTCGTTTAAGAATTGGAGACAAGCAGAATATATACTATTAGCAAAATGCATACTTCTGTAGATATACTGGCGACATATTCGCTGTGATCTTTTGTCAGAAGAAATAAATGCATACTTCTGTAGAGATACTGTGATCTATTGTCAGAGGAAATACCAATACTCCTACTTTCAGTAAGTAATAATTTTATTATTGATGTTCGTCATTCTAATATCGTGGCGAATCATTTTCGCGCAAATATTTCAATTGTGAAGTTCAGGGAAGTAATTTGTTACAAACAAAAAAAGAAAAAAAGAAAATCCAACGTCTTATGTTAGACTTATCGGGAAATACTCTCTCCCGAGTCACGTGGTCAGGTAATATCAGCTATTTTAACTTCATTTAACTGTTTACATGCACAACTTTTCGCTATTTCAGCGGTCGAGTGTAGAATCGTTCTACGGGAAAACAATGTTATGATATAAATGTTGATTAGCCACAGACTCGTACAACATGTACAACACAAATATGTCTGGAATGTTACTTGATGTTAGAATGTTTTAAACAAAGAGTGTATGTGCAACAAACAACATTTTACTTTAGTGAAAACAGACATTAAACACAAAGTTAATACAATGGACGATATATATTTAATTAATATCAGAAACAATTTTCTGGTATAAGTTGTAAAATGTATAGGATGATTGCAAGCATTAAATTTCTTAGAGTTATCAGATTACCAATGGAAGTGTTCTAGATTAGTCGAAAAGGGCATCCCGCTTACTTTCAGCAATACTTTACTACTTAAAATCTAAAATATTATGATAATATGTCTTTTATCAAATTTATTATGAAAATTCCATTTACATTTTAAGTGGGCGAAAATTGGAAAGATAAATTCAAATCGTGTTTAACGAAATGAAGTTTTTGGTAAGTGTATGTAGATGCATGAATTTACCTGTGGAGCACCTGTTATATACCTATGTAATGAATTATCGACGGTAACTTTTTACGTCCCGTTATCCACCGAAAGTAATCACGTGATCTTCGTTGGTTCCGATGCATACCAATGGACGTTTCTCTTTACATTCAGATAATCTTAAGAGTTATCATTAGTCACTCGTATGACAGCTGTTGTCTTACACAACAAATATGTCTTTTGTATTGAGATTTTACTCTTTCCTTGTGATTTGAGTTAAGGCTGTTCGGTATCTGTGGTATTATACATAATTATCTCCACTTATATTGCCTGTCTTTGGTTGAGTTCAGTCATCTCTTTTAAGGTTAAACATTCTTGAATGATCGTTAACACCTTAATGATATGTACTATATGTACTATAAGTATGTTTAAAACACAATTACTTCCCTTTATGGTATTCTTCATTTCTTCACGCCCTTTACGACGTTTTTGTGTATTTTACAATTAAATTGTAATTATATCCCTCTTCTGTAAGAATTTATTAATTCAACCCGATAACTGTCATGTTTGATGGCGTCATAATTTTCTGTTTAGAAAATGATTAAATGTATATAAAATATAAAAGTTAAGCATTAACTTTTAGCTATACTTCCATACACGAAAAGCAAATTTCAATCTGTAACGATTAATTTTCTTTTTCGCAAACAAATTATTTGAGTTTTACCTCTAATTTCCTTGAGCAACGCACACTTACTGCGATCTCTGTAGAATCTGCACAGATCGTATGGAATTCTAACCCCCCAATTCCCTTCATGATACAACATTCAAAACAGCAATCAAATATCAAGCAAAACCAAACAAAAACCAAATTAATAAATGCATAAAAATGGGGCAAAACCACCATTGGCCGGGTTGCGGAATGAGTGCAATGTTATATGGTATTTATAAGACAGTTAAGGGTGTTTCATTTGTTGAGTATGAAGAATATTTGTTATAAGAGAGAAAGTTTGGTTGTATTTTTTTAATTGGTGCAGAAGAAGGGCATTTGAAGAAAGAAGTTGCAGCCATTTTTGATTCGGAGATGTTAAAAAAAAACCAGAACAATGTCCGGAATGAATCCATAATACAAGGTGCACTTCAACACATAAATATAAACATCCTACAAAGTTTCAAGCTTCTACGTCAAACACGTTAGGAGGAGTTGATTCTACAATATTGGTAACCCTTTTCCCCGCCCGCCCGCCACACACTCACCATACTATTCACTTTCACACCTATAAAGTGTCTTATCGCGAACATTCACATCTATAAAATTTCTTATCCAGATCCTTCATTTCAATGAAATGTCTTGTCCCGAATCTTTACATCTATAAACTTTCTCATCCCGAACCTTCAAATCTATAAACTGTCTTTTCCCGAACCTTTACGTCTATGAAATGTCTAATCCCGAACCTACACATCTATAAAACGTCTCATCCCGAACCTTCACATCTGTAAACTGTCTGATCCCGAACCTTCACATCGATAAACTGTCCGATTCCGAACATTTACATCTATAAAATGTCTTATTCCGATCCTTCATTTCAATGAAATGTCTTGACCTGAACCTTCACACCTATAAACTGTCTTGTCCCGAACTTTTACATATATAAAATGTCTCATTCCGATACTTCACATCTAATCAACTCTCTTATCCCGAACCTTCACTTCTGTAAACTGTCTCATTCCAAACATTCACTTCAATGAAATGTCTTGTCCCGAATCTTTACATCTATAAACTGTCTATTCCGGATCCTTCAAGTATATGAAATGTCTTATCCCGAACCTTCACATCTACAAAACGTCTCATCCCGAACCTTCACATCTATGAAGCTGTCTTATCCCGAACCTTTCCATCTGTAAACTGTCTTATCATGAACCTTGAAATCTAAAAACTTTCTCATCCCGAACCTTCAAATCTAACAACTGTCTTTTCCCGAACCTTCACTTCTATGAAACTGTCTTATCGCAAACCTTCACTTCAATGAAATGTCTTATTCTAAACCTTCACTTCTTGTCCCGAATCTTTACATCTAAAAACTTTCTCATCCCGCATATTCAAATCTATCAAGTGTCTTTTCCCGAACCTTCAACGTCTATGAAATGTCTTATCCCGAACCTTCACGTCTATGAAATGTCTTATCCCGAACCTTTAATTCTACGAAATGTCTTATCCCGAACATTTACTTCAATGAAATGTCTTGTTTGGAATCTTTACATCTATAAACTTTCTCATCCCGCATATTCAAATCTATCAAGTGTCTTTTCCCGAACCTTCAACGTCTATGAAATGTCTTATCCCGAACCTTCACGTCTATGAAATGTCTTATCCCGAACCTTTAATTCTACGAAATGTCTTATCCCGAACATTTACTTCAATGAAATGTCTTGTTTGGAATCTTTACATCTATAAACTTTCTCATCCCGCATATTCAAATCTATCAAGTGTCTTTTCCCGAACCTTCAACGTCTATGAAATGTCTTATCCCGAACCTACACATCTATAAAACGTCTTATCCCGAACCTTCACATCTGTAAACTATCTTATCCCGAACCTTCACATCTATAAAATGTCTTATCACGAACCTTCACATCTATCAAATGTCTTGTCCCGAACCTTCACGTCTAAGAAATGTCTTGTCCCGAACCTTTACTTTTATGAAATATCTGATCCCGAACCTTTACATCTATAAACTGTCTCATCCCGAACTTCACATCTATGAAACTGTCTTATCCCGAACCTTCACATCTGTAAACTGTCTGATCCCGAACCTTCACATCTATAATATGTTTTATCCCGAACCTTCACGTCTATGAAATGTCTTATCCCGAACCTTTAATTCTACGAAATGTCTTATCCCGAACATTTACTTCAATGAAATGTCTTGTTTGGAATCTTTACATCTATAAACTTTCTTATCCCGAACATTCAAATCTGTCAGCTGTCTTTGCCGGATCCTTCACGTCTATGAAATGTCTTATCCCGAACCTACAATTCTATCAAACGTCTCATCCCGAGCTTTCACATCTGCAAACTGTCTTATCCCGAACCTTTACTTCTACGAAATGTCTTATCACGAACCTTAACATCTATAAACTGTCTGATCCCGAGTCTTCACATCTATAATATGTCTTATCACGAACCTTCACATCCATAAACTGTCTTGTCCCGAACCTCCACATCTATAAAGTGTCTTATCATGAACCTTCAAATCTATCAACTGTCTTGTCCCGAACCTTCACATCAATAAACTCTATGATCCCGAACCTTCACATCTGTAAACGGTCTCATCCGGCACCTTCAAATCTATCAACTGTCTTTTCCGGAACCTTCACGTCTATGAAATGTCTTATCCAAAACCTTCCCTTCTATGAAATGTCTTATCCCGAACCTACAATGCTGTAAAACGTATCATCCCGAACCTTCACATCTGCAAACTGTCTTATCCCGAACCTTTACTTCTATGAAATGACTTATCCCGAACCTTTACTTCAATGAAATGTCTTCTTCGGAACCTTAACATCTATAAACTCTTGTCCCGAACCTTCACATCTATAAACTGTCTCATCCCGAACCTTTAATTCTACGAAATGACTTATCCCGAACCTTTACTTCAATGAAATGTCTTCTTCGGAATCTTTACATCTATAAACTTTCTCATCCCGAATATTCAAGTATATCAACTGTCTTTTCCCGAACCTTCACGTCTATGAAATGTCTTATCCCGAACCTTTACTTCAATAAAATGTCTTCTTCGGAAACTTTACGTCTATAAGCTTTCTCATCCGGAATATTCAAATATATCAACTGTCTTTTCCCGAACCTTCACGTCTATGAAATGTCTTATCCCGAACCTACAATTCTATAAAACGTCTCATCACTAACCTTCACATCTGCAAACTGTCTTATCACGAACCTTCACTTCAATGAAATGTCTTATTCTAAACCTTCATTTCAATGAAATTTCTTGTCCCGAATCTTTACACCTAAAAACTTTCTCATCCCGCATATTCAAATCTATCAAGTGTCTTTTCCCGAACCTTAAACGTCTATGAAATGTCTTATCCGGCACCTTCACGTCTATGAAATGTCTTATCCCGAACCTTTAATTCTACGAAATGTCTTATCCCGAACATTTACTTCAATGAAATGTCTTGTTTGGAATCTTTACATCTATAAACTTTCACATCCCGCATATTCAAATCTATCAAGTGTCTTTTCCCGAACCTTCAACGTCTATAAAATGTCTTATCCCGAACCTACACATCTATAAAACGTCTTATCCCGAACCTTCACATCTGTAAACTATCTTATCCCGAACCTTCACATCTATAAAATGTCTTATCACGAACCTTCACATCTATCAAATGTCTTGTCCCGAACCTTCACGTCTAAGAAATGTCTTGTCCCGAACCTTTACTTCTATGAAATATCTGATCCCGAACCTTTACATCTATAAACTGTCTCATCCCGAACTTCACATCTATGAAACTGTCATATCCCGAACCTTCACATCTGTAAACTGTCTGATCCCGAACCTTCACATCTATAATATGTCTTATCCCGAACCTTCACGTCTATGAAATGTCTTATCCCGAACCTTTAATTCTACGAAATGTCTTATCCCGAACATTTACTTCAATGAAATGTCTTGTTTGGAATCTTTACATCTATAAACTTTCTTATCCCGAACATTCAAATCTGTCAGCTGTCTTTGCCGGATCCTTCACGTCTATGAAATGTCTTATCCCGAACCTACAATTCTATCAAACGTCTCATCCCGAGCTTTCACATCTGCAAACTGTCTTATCCCGAACCTTTTCTTCTACGAAATGTCTTATCACGAACCTTAACATCTATAAACTGTCTGATCCCGAGTCTTCACATCTATAATATGTCTTATCACGAACCTTCACATCCATAAACTGTCTTGTCCCGAACCTCCACATCTATAAAGTGTCTTATCATGAACCTTCAAATCTATCAACTGTCTTGTCCCGAACCTTCACATCAATAAACTCTATGATCCCGAACCTTCACATCTGTAAACGGTCTCATCCGGCACCTTCAAATCTATCAACTGTCTTTTCCGGAACCTTCACGTCTATGAAATGTCTTATCCAAAACCTTCCCTTCTATGAAATGTCTTATCCCGAACCTACAATGCTGTAAAACGTATCATCCCGAACCTTCACATCTGCAAACTGTCTTATCCCGAACCTTTACTTCTATGAAATGACTTATCCCGAACCTTTACTTCAATGAAATGTCTTCTTCGGAACCTTAACATCTATAAACTCTTGTCCCGAACCTTCACATCTATAAACTGTCTCATCCCGAACCTTTAATTCTACGAAATGACTTATCCCGAACCTTTACTTCAATGAAATGTCTTCTTCGGAATCTTTACATCTATAAACTTTCTCATCCCGAATATTCAAGTATATCAACTGTCTTTTCCCGAACCTTCACGTCTATGAAATGTCTTATCCCGAACCTTTACTTCAATAAAATGTCTTCTTCGGAAACTTTACGTCTATAAGCTTTCTCATCCGGAATATTCAAATATATCAACTGTCTTTTCCCGAACCTTCACGTCTATGAAATGTCTTATCCCGAACCTACAATTCTATAAAACGTCTCATCACTAACCTTCACATCTGCAAACTGTCTTATCACGAACCTTCACTTCAATGAAATGTCTTATTCTAAACCTTCACTTCAATGAAATTTCTTGTCCCGAATCTTTACACCTAAAAACTTTCTCATCTCGCATATTCAAATCTATCAAGTGTCTTTTCCCGAACCTTCAACGTATATGAAATGTCTTATCCCGAACCTTCACGTCTATGAAATGTCTTATCCCGAACCTTTAATTCTACGAAATGTCTTATCCCGAACATTTACTTCAATGAAATGTCTTGTTTGGAATCTTTACATCTATAAACTTTCACATCCCGCATATTCAAATCTATCAAGTGTCTTTTCCCGAACCTTCAACGTCTATGAAATGTCTTATCCCGAACCTACACATCTATAAAACGTCTTATCCCGAACCTTCACATCTGTAAACTATCTTATCCCGAACCTTCACATCTATAAAATGTCTTATCACGAACCTTCACATCTATCAAATGTCTTGTCCCGAACCTTCACGTCTAAGAAATGTCTTGTCCCGAACCTTTACTTCTATGAAATATCTGATCCCGAACCTTTACATCTATAAACTGTCTCATCCCGAACTTCACATCTATGAAACTGTCATATCCCGAACCTTCACATCTGTAAACTGTCTGATCCCGAACCTTCACATCTATAATATGTCTTATCCCGAACCTTCACGTCTATGAAATGTCTTATCCCGAACCTTTAATTCTACGAAATGTCTTATCCCGAACATTTACTTCAATGAAATGTCTTGTTTGGAATCTTTACATCTATAAACTTTCTTATCCCGAACATTCAAATCTGTCAGCTATCTTTGCCGGATCCTTCACGTCTATGAAATGTCTTATCCCGAACCTACAATTCTATCAAACGTCTCATCCCGAGCTTTCACATCTGCAAACTGTCTTATCCCGAACCTTTACTTCTACGAAATGTCTTATCACGAACCTTAACATCTATAAACTGTCTGATCCCGAGTCTTCACATCTATAATATGTCTTATCACGAACCTTCACATCCATAAACTGTCTTGTCCCGAACCTCCACATCTATAAAGTGTCTTATCATGAACCTTCAAATCTATCAACTGTCTTGTCCCGAACCTTCACATCTATAAACTCTATGATCCCGAACCTTCACATCTGTAAACGGTCTCATCCGGCACCTTCAAATCTATCAACTGTCTTTTCCGGAACCTTCACGTCTATGAAATGTCTTATCCAAAACCTTCCCTTCAATGAAATGTCTTATCCCGAACCTTCACAATGCTGTAAAACCTTTACTGTCTGTCTTATCCCGAACCTTCACATCTATAAAATGTCTTGTCCCGAACCTTCCCGAACCTTCACATCTGCAAACTGTCTTTTCCCGAACCTCCACTTCTATGAAATGTCTTATCCCGAACCTTCAAGACTATCAAATGTATTGTCCCGAACCTTCACATCTTTAAAATGTCTTGTCCCGAACTTTCAAATCTATAAACTTTCTTATCCCGAACCTTCACATCTGTAAACTGTCTTATCCTCAACCTTCACACCTATAAAATGTCTCATCACGAACCTTCACATCTATAAACTGTCTGGTCCCAAACCTTCAAATCTATGGAACTTTCTTGTCCCGAACCTTCACACCTATAAAACGTCTTATTCCGAACCTTCACATCTATAAAAGGTCTTATCCCGAATCTTCACACTTCAATAAAATGTCTTATCCCGAACCTTCACATTTATATCTAAAACTGTCTCATCAATCTATAAACGTCTTTTCCCGAACCTTCAATCTATAAACTGTCTTTTCCCGAACCTTCACATCTATGAAACTGTCTTATCCCGAACCTTCACATCTATAAACTGTCTTATCCCGAACCTTCACATCTATGAAATGTCTTATCCCGAACCTTCACATCTATAAACTGTCTTATCCCGAACCTTCACATCTATAAACTGTCTTATCCCGAACCTTCACATCTATGAAATGTCTTATCCCGAACCTTCACATCTATAAACTGTCTTTCCCGAACCTTCACATCTATAAAATGTCTTTTCCCGAACCTTCACATCTATAAACTGTCTTATCCCGAACCTTCACATCTATGAAATGTCTTATCCCGAACCTTCACATCTATAAACTGTCTTTCCCGAACCTTCACATCTATAAATGTCTTAACCTTCCCTATGAAATGTCTTATCCCGAACCTTCACATCTATAAACTGTCTTATCCCGAACCTTCACTTCTATGAAATGTCTTATCCCGAACCTTCACATCTATAAATGTCTTATCCCGAACCTTCACATCTATAAACTGTCTTTCCCGAACCTTCACATCTATAAACTGTCTTATCCCGAACCTTCACATCAACCTTCACATCTATAAATGTCTTATCCCGAACCTTCACATCTATAAACTGTCTTATCCCGAACCTTCACATCTATAAACTGTCTTATCCCGAACCTTCACATCTATAAAATGTTCATCCCGAACCTTCACATCTATAAACTGTCTTATCCCGAACCTTCACATCTATAAACTGTCTTATCCCGAACCTTCACTTCTATTCAAATGTCTTATCCCGAACCTTCACATCTATAAACTGTCTTATCCCGAACCTTCACATCTATAAACTGTCTTATCCCGAACCTTCACATCTATAAACTGTCTTATCCCGAACCTTCACATCTATAAATGTCTTATCCCGAACCTTCACATCTATAAACTGTCTTATCCCGAACCTTCACATCTATAAACTGTCTTATCCCGAACCTTCACTTCTATGAAATGTCTTGTCCCGAACCTTCACATCTATAAACTGTCTTATCCCGAACCTTCACATCTATAAACTGTCTTATCCCGAACCTTCACATCTATAAACTGTCTTATCCCGAACCTTCACATCTATAAACTGTCTTATCCCGAACCTTCACATCTATAAACTGTCTTATCCCGAACCTTCACATCTATAAACTGTCTTATCCCGAACCTTCACATCTATAAACTGTCTTATCCCGAACCTTCACATCTATAAAATGTCTTATCCCGAACCTTCACATCTATAAATGTCTTATCCCGAACCTTCACATCTATGAAATGTCTTATCCCGAACCTTCAAGACTATGAAATGTCTTATCCCGAGCCTTCACATCTATACACTGTCTCTTCCCGAACTTTCACATCTATAAACTGTCTTATCCCGAACCTTCATATCTATAAACGGTCTTATCCCGAACCTTCACATCTATACACTGTCTCTTCCCGAACCTTCACATCTATGAAATGTCTTATCCCGAACCTTCAAGACTATGAAATGTCTTATCCCGAACCTTCACATCTATACACTGTCTCATCCCGAACCTTCACATCTATGAAACTGTCTTATCCCGAACCTTCAAATCTATTCCCGAACCTTCACATCTATAAACTGTCTTATCCCGAACCTTCATATCTATAAACTGTCTTTTCCCGAACGTTCACTTCTATGAAATGTCTTATCCCGAACCTTCACATCTATAAACTGTCCTTATCCCGAACCTTCTTCTATCCCGAACCTTCACATCTATCAACTGTCTTTTCCCGAACCTTCAATTCTATTAACTGTCTTATCCCGAACCTTCACATCTATAAACTGTCTTATCCCGAACCTTCACATCTATAAACTGTCTTATCCCGAACCTTCACATCTATAAAATGTCTCTCCCGAACCTTCACATCTATAAACTGTCTTATCCCGAACCTTCACATCTATAAACTGTCTCATCCCGAACCTTCACATCTATGAAATGTCTTGTCCCGAACCTTCACATCTATAAACTGTCTTATCCCGAACCTTCAACCTTCAAATCTTATCCCGAACCTTCACATCTATGTTATCCCGAACCTTCACATCTATAAACTGTCTTATCCCGAACCTTCACATCTATAAACTGTCTTATCCCGAACCTTCACATCTATAAACTGTCTTATCCCGAATCTTCACATCTATAAACTGTCTTTTCCCGAACCTTTACATCTATAAACTGTCTTTTCCCGAACCTCCACATCTATGAAATGTCTTATCCCGAACCTTCAAGACTATGAAATGTCTTATCCCGAACCTTCACATCTATACACTGTCTCTTCCCGAACCTTCAAATCTATAAACTGTCTTTTCCCGAACGTTCACTTCTATGAAATGTATTGTGCCGTACCTTTACATCTATAAACTGTCTCATCCCGAACCTTCAAGTCTATGAAATGTCTCATCCCGAACCTTCACATCTATGAAACTGTCTTATCCCGAACCTTCACATCTGTAAACTGTCTTATCCTGAACCTTCACACCTATAAAATGTCTCATCACGAACCTTCACATCTATAAAATGTCTTGTCCCGAGGCTTCAAATCTATGAAACTGTCTGATCCCAAACCTTCACATCTATGGAACTTTCTTGTCCCGAACCTTCACACCTATAAAATGTCTTATTCCGAACCTTCACATCTATAAAAGGTCTTATTCCGAACCTTCACATCTATAAAATGTCTTATCCCGAACCTTCACTTCAATGAAATGTCCAGTCCCGAATCTTTCCATCTATAAACTTTCTCATCCCGAACCTTCAAATCTATAAACTGTCTTTTCCCGAACGTTCACTTCTATGAAATGTGTTATCCCGAACCTTCACATCTATAAAAAGTCTCATCCCGAACCTTCACATCTATGAAACTGTCCTATCCCGAACCTTCAAATCTATAAACTGTCTTTTCCCGAACGTTCACTTCTATGAAATGTCTTGTCACGAACCTTCACATCTTTAAACTGTCTTGTCCCGAACTTTCAAATCTATAAACTTTCTTATCCCGAACCTTCACATCTATAAACTGTCTTATCCCGAACCTTCATATCTATAAACTGTCTTTTCCCGAACCTTTACATCTATAAACTGTCTTTTCCCGAACCTCCACATCTATGAAATGTCTTATCCCGAACCTTCAAGACTATGAAATGTCTTATCCCGAACCTTCACATCTATAAACTGTCTTATCCCGAACCTTCATATCTATAAACTGTCTTTTCCCGAACCTTTACATCTATAAAATGTCTTATCCCGAACCTTCACATCTGTAAACTATCTCATCCCGAACCTTAAAATCTATAAACTGTCTTTGACGGATCCTTCAAGTATATGAAATGTCTTATCCCGAACCTTCACATCTATAAACTGTCTTATCCCGAACCTTCACATCTATAAACTGTCTTATCCCGAACCTTCACATCTATAAACTGTCTTATCCCGAACCTTCACATCTATAAACTGTCTTCAACCTTCACATCTATAAACTGTCTTATCCCGAACCTTCACATCTATAAACTGTCTTATCCCGAACCTTCACATCCTGATCCCAAACCTTCACATCTATGGAACTTTCTTGTCCCGAACCTTCACACCTATAAAATGTCTTATTCCGAACCTTCACATCTATAAAAGGTCTTATTCCGAGCCTTCACATCTACAAAAATGTCTTATCCCGAACCTTCACCTCAATGAAATGTCCAGTCCCGAATATTTCTATCTATAAACTGTCTTTTCCCGAACCTTCATATCTATAAACGGTCTCATCCCGAACCTTCACATCTATGAAACTGTCCTATCCCGAACCTTCAAATCTATAAACTGTCTTTTCCCGAACGTTCACTTCTATGAAATGTCTTTTCCCGAACCTTCACATCTATGAAACTGTCCTATCCCGAACCTTCAAATCTATAAACTGTCTTTTCCCGAACGTTCACTTCTATGAAATGTCTTTTCCCGTACCTTTACATCTATAAACTGTCTCATCCCGAACCTTCACTATAAACTGTCTTTTCCCGAACCTTCACATTTATAAACTTTCTTATCCCGAATCTTCACATCTATAAACTGTCTTATCCCGAACCTTCATATCTATAAACTGTCTTTTCCCGAACCTTTACATCTATGAAATGTCTTATCCCGAACCTTCAAGACTATGAAATGTCTTATCCCGAGCCTTCACATCTATACACTGTCTCTTCCCGAACTTTCACATCTATAAACTGTCTTATCCCGAACCTTCAAGTCTATGAAATGTCTTATCCCGAACCTTCACATCTATAAACTGTCTTATCCCGAACCTTCATATCTATAAACTGTCTTTTCCCGAACGTTCACTTCTATGAAATGTCTTATCCCGAACCTTCACATCTATACACTGTCTCTTCCCGAACCTTCAAATCTATAAACTGTCTTTTCCCGAACGTTCACTTCTATGAAATGTCTTGTCCCGTACCTTTACATATCTAAACTGTCTCATCCCGAACCTTCATATCTATAAACAGTCTTTTCCCGAACCTTTACATCTATAAACTGTCTTATCCCGAACCTTCACATCTATAAAATGTCTCATCCCGAACCTTCACATCTATGAAACTGTCTTATCCCGAACCTTCACATCTGTAAACTGTCTTATCCTGAACCTTCACACCTATAAAATGTCTTATTCCGAACCTTCACATCTATAAAAGGTCTTATTCCGAACCTTCACATCTATAAAATGTCTTATCCCGAACCTTCACTTCAATGAAATGTCCAGTCCCGAATCTTTCCATCTATAAACTTTCTCATCCCGAACCTTCAAATCTATAAACTGTCTTTTCCCGAACGTTCACTTCTATGAAATGTCTTTTCCCGTACCTTTACATCTATAAACTGTCTCATCCCGAACCTTCAAGTCTATGAAATGTCTTATCCCGAACCTTCACATCTATAAAATGTCTCATCCCGAACCTTCACATCTATGAAACTGTCTTATCCCGAACCTTCACATCTGTAAACTGTCTTATCCTGAACCTTCACACCTATAAACTTATCCCGAATCCCGAACCTTCACATCTATAAACTGTCTTATCCCGAACCTTCACATCTATAAACTGTCTTCACATCTATAAACTCCCGAACCTTCACATCTGCAAACTGTCTTATCACGAACCTTAACATCTATGGAACTGTCTTGTTCCGAACCTACACATCTATAAACTGTCTTACGCCGAACCTTCATATCTATGAAATGTCTTATTCCTAACATTCACATGAATAAAATGTCTTATCCCGAACCTTCACATCTGTAAACTATCTTATTCCCTATAACCTTCACATCTCTATAAACTGTCTTATCCCGAACCTTCACATCTATAAACTGTCTTATCCCGAACCTTCACATCTATAAACTGTCTCTTCCCGAACCTTCACATCTATAAACTGTCTCATCCCGAACCTTCAAGTCTATGAAATGTCTCATCCCGAACCTTCACATCTATGAAACTGTCTTGTCCCGAACCTTCACATCTTTAAACTGTCTTGTCCCGAACTTTCAAATCTATAAACTTTCTTATCCCGAACCTTCACATCTATAAACTGTCTTATCCCGAACCTTCATATCTATAAACTGTCTTTTTTCCCGAACCTTCATCTTCATATGTCTCAAACTGTCTTTTCCCGAACCTTCACATCTATAAACTGTCTTATCTTTAAACTGTCTTGTCCCGAACTTTCAAATCTATAAACTTTCTTATCCCGAACCTTCACATCTATAAACTGTCTTATCCCGAACCTTTACATCTATAAACTGTCTTTTCCCGAACCTTCACTTCTATACACTGTCTCTTCCCGAACCTTCAAATCTATAAACTGTCTCATCCCGAACCTTCAAGTCTATGAAATGTCTCATCCCGAACCTTCACATCTATAAACTGTGTTTTTCCTTTCCCCGAACCTTTACATCTATAAACTTTCACATCTTGAATTTTCACTTCAATGAAATGTCCAGTCCCGAATCTTTCCATGTATAAACTTTCTCATCCCGAACCTTCAAATCCATAAACTGTCTTTTCCCGAACGTTCACTTCTATGAAATGTATTGTGCCGTACCTTTACATCTATAAACTGTCTTTTCCCGAACGTTCACTTCTATGAAATGTGTAACAAAATAAGGGTAAAAAATTCATGACCAGTAATTGTTATAATTTATTGTGTATTTGTATTCCATCATTGATATACACTATGTCCATTTAATGTGTACATTGATAAATCACATTTATAAATTGTATATACGCTGCAAGCTGTGACCACTTTGACCATCGGTCAAGTCAACTAGGACCACTTTGGCCATCGGTCAAACTGGCTTTCAATGTAATGGGAATTCCACGACGCAATTCCCGAATGCTATAAATAAGGCGCCCCGACCAAGCTAAATCAGTGCTGGTAGGGAGGTGCCCACAACAGGTCCAGAGTGCTGGTAGAAAGGTACTATCCGGAATCAAGCTGATGTCCATTTGAAGTACTAAGCCACGAGACTGTTCCTTGGACAATACCAGTGCTCCGCTTCTCAAATACCACCAGGGAAGCGTAATTTTGTAAAACTGTTATCCTGTATAATGAACTCATTAAAACAGACGAAACGAACCTAACATTCCTTACTCTTGTCTATATAACAGTGTTATATTGGCTTGATTTGGTGCCGTGGACCAGGATTCGTCAATTTCAGGATTTGCTCAAACTATACAGGAATCATAACAGAACATAACAGAATCAACTTGGAAGAGGTACGGTTTGTCGATATCGTCTATAAGAAAAGCCAAAAAACAACGCCAGTTCTCCCCGCCAAACCAACATTAGGACGACCAAGACCTTAGTCTGCCAACGCCGCCTGCCCGGAATCAAAACTCGCCACCTTGCCAGAATCACAGTCCTGCCAGATAACGTCTACAGACTTCTTAGAAAGCTGGGACTGAGCACCAAAGATAGTTGGGTAAGTAGCTTGAACTGAATTTTTACCTGAAATTTCAAAATGGCTGACCAAGATGCAATGGGGGCTATTATCCAGGGTTTGTCGGTACAGATGGGTAGTATGAACACTGCTATGACAGTACAAAGTGTCGCGCAGATAGTAAAACCATTTGAGGGGGACCCCCCAGAGCAGAGTTTAAGGAATGGATTAAGTCTATCGAAAGATACACCTCTCAATAAAATTGCAAAGAAATTCCGTAGGGAGAGGGATACCTCTTCTGAGGAGGAAGATATCCCGTTAATGGAATTAGCTAAGAGATTAAAACGTAGGGAGGAAAATAACAAAAACAGTGATGAAGAGGGTTTATCTTCATTAGACGAAGCGAACTCGTCGGTTAGCGGTCAAATAAGTGATGATACCATCGATGGTGGATCAATACCAGCTGATGATGATGATAACCTTATGTCAATTGACCACATTAAAGTTAAAACTAATAAAAAGCGAAGTACTAGGTCCTATAGAAGGAGAAATAGCGGTAAATCGGTTAAGAATTTACTGAAGGCAATTACCGAGCTTATATAATATTTTGAGGCCCTGAATTGTAAATAGAATATAAATTTGGGATATTGATAAATAGTGTATAATTCCATGTTGTAGATTCAACCAGGCAAGATGATTTTCATCTTACTATTACTTCTTGGCTTAGCCAGTGCAATATCGGTTCAGGAAAATGTCGTTTTCCATAAAGTAAATGATATATCCACCACAAGATCTAGGTGGTTGGTAACGTTTGTGATTGATTTGTTACCGTATGAGAAATTCATGTCAAGGATAACTAGTGATATCACTATGGCGAATAATCTTGCTAGAACAGTTGTAAACCAATATGACACACCAGGTAGGGCAGGTTTCTTGAATGTATTTACTGGATTAAGACTTATGCTAGAAACTTTGAGAACTACACACAATACTGTGTTGGGTAACTTCCTCGATTACAGGCTATTGCATCAGACATCGAGGCCTAAGAGGGCCTTGCTGCCAATAATAGGAAAGGCGCTAAGCTTTCTGTTCGGGACGGTATCAGATGCTGACCTAAATACTATTCGTAATAACATAGCAACACTAAGTAGGAATCAAAAAGACACAGCTCATGTTCTAGAGGAGAACATGTCTATATTAAATATGTCTAGGGTTGAAATATCTGAAAATAGGGTAGCAATAAATGAATTGGCAGGTAGTGTAGCACAATTAGACGAAAACCTAAGGAACCTAACGGGCACTATGAACGAGAAAATTAATAATTTACAAACATCAGTGCAGCTGTATGCCCAGCTAGATAAAATCATTGAAGATATTAAACAAATGATACAAAGGGCAATGTTTTATTTAGAAAGATTAGGGTTACAATTGAATATGTTGTCATTAGGGCATCTGTCACCAAGCACGGTGTCTCCAGGGAATCTAAGGACTATTTTACATTCGGTGCAAGTTAACCTCCCAAATTCTTTGAAATTACCAGAAGATCCTAACACTAATCTTTGGTATTTTTATAAATTCCTTACTTGTACCACAGTGCTAGAATCAGATCAAACATTGGTAATTATATCGATCCCATTATTAGATTTTAATGGTAGGTTCGACATATATCGAGTGCATAATTTACCTTTGCCAGGGCCACTTGATCTTACTAAAGCCACTCCTACATCAGGTATGGTAGCGAAATACCAACTGGAGGCAGGCGCATTCGCGATAAACACTGAACATACCCATTATGCGTTACTCAGCGTAGAAGAGACAACTCAATGTATTAACCCGTACATGAAATACTGTAGTATAAGAAGTCCTATATATCCAACTAATCTAAGTAAACTGTGTCTTATATCCTTGTTTACTAAATCTACTGCTAAAATAAAACAAAACTGTAGAAGTGTCGTAGCTCCAAATACAGTTCTACCTATAGCTGAATATTTAACGGAAGGGGTGTGGCTTGTGGCCACTCAAGTAGCGTTACGATTTACAGTAGTATGTAGGGATGCAGACAATAGATTAATGACAAATGGTCGTGTTGTCGTAGTAAATCCTCCACTGGGAATCGTTCGCTTGAATATGACGTGTACTGCGTCTAATGATTACATCACTCTCTTGCCTTTCTTTCAAAAGGAAAGTCAATATAACATCGTAGAGCCTATTGACGAGTTAATCAAATCATATACAAACATCTCCAATGTAGCTCTATGGACACCCCTCAGAGAAGCATTACCTAACTTAACAAGTATTAAGTTACCAAAAAGTCTTAGGGATATAGGGCAAATCCCAATGGATAATCTCGTTGAAACATTACATAACCTGCGCCCAGTTAAGAAAGATAATCCTTTCCCTCCATGGAAATCAGCGATTATTGGTGCTGTCATAGCGGTATCCTTGGGGTTAATTATATTTGTGTATTGTTACTGTAAAAGGGTAGGATGTAAAAAACACTGGTTAGCCAATTTGAGATATGGTAAGAATGATGTTCGGGCTGCTCCCAGCTACGAGATGGCGGTCCTCAAGCACCAGCGTGGACCTCCAACAACTGCCAATCCAAGTGCACCTGTGATGACAGTAGAGCCGGCGGAGACAAAGAGGCAGACGCCTAGTCTCTATCCAACTGCGTTCCAACTCACTGCTGATGAGACTGTTTCGGAGTAGGCTAAACCTCTCCGTTACAGGGGCACGGTTACTGCCCTCAGCTATTCGACACAAAATATGGATGAGTACACAATCCAGTGTACGTGTTTGACCTTGAGCCTCGGTTAAAGGCAAAGGTCATGTTGATAAACAGTCTGTGTGACGAAATTATGGACACTGTGCGGCTTATGGAACTGTTATATGAAATGGTGATGGAAATTGAAAACTTTATAACCTACAATGTGAGGAACCTAGTGAATGGTGTTGGGACATGTTTATAAACTGTGTGTGATTATTATAGTTATCTTATTTTGTTAAAAAGTCACCAGCAGATTCATCCTCGATGAATCTCATGGGTTGATGGAGGAATGTAACAAAATAAGGGTAAAAAATTCATGACCAGTAATTGTTATAATTTATTGTGTATTTGTATTCCATAATTGATATACACTATGTCCATTTAATGTGTACATTTATAAATCACATTTATAAATTGTATATACGCTGCAAGCTGTGACCACTTTGACCATCGGTCAAGTCAACTAACTATGTCCATTTAATGTGTACATTTATAAATCACATTTATAAATTGTATATACGCTGCAAGCTGTGACCACTTTGACCATCGGTCAAGTCAACCAGGACCACTTTGGCCATCGGTCAAACTGGCTTTCATTGTAATGGGAATTCCACGACGCAATTCCCGAATGCTATAAATAAGGCGCCCCGACCAAGCTAAATCAGTGCTGGTAGGGAGGTGCCCACAACAGGTCCAGAGTGCTGGTAGAAAGGTACTATCCGGAATCAAGCTGATATCTATGAAATGTCTTGTCCCGAACCTTCACATCTTTAAACTGTCTTGTCCCGAACTTTCAAATCTATAAACTTTCTTATCCCGAACCTTCACATCTGTAAACTGTCTTATCCTGAACCTTCATATCTATAAACTGTCTTTTCCCGAACCTTCACATCTATAAAGTGTCTTGTCCCGAACCTTCACATCTGTAAACTGTCTTATCCTGAACCTTCACATCTATAAAATGTCTCATCACGAACCTTCACATCTATAAACTGTCTTGTCCCGAACCTTCACATCTATAAAAGGTCTTATTCCGAACCTTCACATCTATAAAATGTCTTATCCCGAACCTTCACTTCAATGAAATGTCCAGTCCCGAATCTTTCCATCTATAAACTTTCTCATCCCGAACCTTCAAATCTATGAACTGTCTTTTCCCGAACGTTCACTTCTATGAAATGTGTTATCCCGAACCTTCACATCTATAAAAAGTCTCATCCCGAACCTTCACATCTATGAAACTGTCCTATCCCGAACCTTCAAATCTATAAACTTTCTTATCCCGAACCTTCACATCTATAAACTGTCTTATCCCGAACCTTCATATCTATAAACAGTCTTTTCCCGAACCTTTACATCTATAAACTGTCTTTTCCCCGAACCTTTACATCTATAAACTTTCACATCTTGAATTTTCACTTCAATGAAATGTCCAGTCCCGAATCTTTCCATCTATAAACTTTCTCATCCCGAACCTTCAAATCTATAAACTGTCTTTTCCCGAACGTTCACTTCTATGAAATGTCTTATCCCGAACCTTCACATCTATACAATTCTTATCCCGAACCTTCACATCTATAAACTGTCTTTTCCCGAACCTTCACATCTATAAACAGTCTTTTCCCGAACCTTTACATCTATAAACTGTCTTTTCCAGAACCTTCACATCTGTAAACTGTCTTATCCTGAACCTTCACACCTATAGAATGTCTCATCACGAACCTTCACATCTATAAACTGTCTTGTCCCGAACCTTCAAATCTATGAAACTGTCTGATCCCAAACCTTCACATCTATGGAACTTTCTTGTCCCGAACCTTCACACCTATAAAATGTCTTATTCCGAACCTTCACATCTATAAAATGTCTTATTCCGAACCTTCACATCTATAAAAGGTCTTATTCCGAACCTTCACATCTATAAAATGTCTTATCCCGAACCTTCACATCTATACAATTCTCATCCCGAACCTTCACATCTATGAAACTGTCCTATCCCGAACCTTCAAATCTATAAACTGTCTTTTCCCGAACGTTCACTTCTATGAAATGTCTTGTCCCGAACCTTCACATCTTTAAACTGTCTTGTCCCGAACTTTCAAATCTATAAACTTTCTTATCCCGAACCTTCACATCTATAAACTGTCTTTTCCCGAACCTTTACATCTATAAACTGTCTTTTCCCGAACCTTTACATCTATAAACTTTCACATCTTGAATTTTCACATTTACAAACTGAACATGGTAAGATTTTTAGTTTGACTTTCCAACATATATATTGTCCGGGCCTGAAGACGTGGTCAACCATGTATCACATTTCAAGCTTTCAACATCAGCTCATGAAATGTATTTGATAATTTGTTTTTAAATTATTATATCTACACTGTGTTTGCCATCACTGAATATTTGATCGCAGCCACAAAATTATAAACTTACGTTTAAGTTCCATAAAAGAACGGTGTTGATTATCATTATCATCATTCTCTGTCATTGTGACGCTTGTCAGTTTGTTTCGCTTTGTTTTGCTTTCAAACAAACTTATAAGTAACCAAGATTACTGAAGCATTTTCTGTCACTATCACTTCATTGACGAGACACAAACACACAAGCGCAAAGCTATAAATGGAGAACATTGACCGAGGAAGAATTGTTCAGAATGTACGTTGGTGATGAAGTCGTGAAGTAGATATGCCAATTATAAGAATAAGGATTTCAATTATTGTGAGAAACGCAATCTCTTAGTTGTACACCTCCATGTGATAAGTATATACATATTCATTCGTTGTTCTCTCTCCCTCATCCAGCACACAACCCCATTTCATCACGTTTTCTACAGAGTTCCAAGAAAATGATATTAACGACGACTGCTGAAGATATTAGTACTTCCGGTTGGTGAAGACACTGGTACTTACTGTTGGTGAATACACTAGTACTTCCGGCTGCTGAAAACACTGGTACTTCCGGTTACAGAAGACACTTGTTTTTAATGTCTTCACAAATGTTATTCATCTAATCTATTACAGGTGCGATGATAGAAAGTAAGAAATCATTCATACAAGACTTAGACATCAAATCTCAAGAATGGTATATACCTTGTTGATTTAGTTTTACATGTGTATATAACTGTAAGAACGCTTATCACTTCCTCAGGCCCATCATACATTATACTCTGTCTACTAATAACATATTTCTGTAATATTGAGAAGAGAAAACACCAAGGGTTGTATAACTCGCGCCTAATCCTTTTATCCATTTGGTTGGAATTAAATATGTTTGAAGTCCGAGGTCCTGCGGTTACCCTTGTCTTGTTTCTATTTCTAAATGATTTGCATTGTATTCTGTTATTGTCGACTTTGGGTGACAATTTAAGTTTGATTTTGTACTGTTTTGTATATCCGATACACATTTATCAGTTTATTGCTACCTGACATGTTTGATTGTTAATGAAAGCTAAATGATTTAATGAGATATGTGACAATGAATCGTTAATTCCGTTGGTTGCTTGTACGAACAGGGTCAATTTGAGTCCACTTAAAGAGCCCGGTGTTTAGCTCACTAAACGCGAGAACCACCGCCTACTATATAGAGTATATATAGAATGTCATTGTGTTTTCAAGTCTACTTAAATCACCCGGTGACATTCTCACTGAACGCCATGCGGGAGCTCCACTGCTTGCTGTATAGATCGGTTGAATTGTCCATATGTATCATTCAAACACGATATTACGACAAACATGACAAATATTGATCTGGTCTTTGATTGAGATCACACTGCAAAACTCTGAACTGGAGCTGCAAAATACAATGTTTTCTGCGTCTACAATATTCGAATTTTATTGTTTTAGTATCTCAAATGGAGAAGACACATGTAACGGAAAGTCTATTCTTCTTCTTTCAAACCACCAACACGCACAAACAAGTTGCGAAGATGATGCACGTGAACACCGTCATAGCATTATTTTACTTATATAATATACATACCATGCAAAGTTATGTAAAATCTGACTCAGAGATATGTTATGCATAGTAATTAAGACAGGTTTATGAAGCTCTTTGTGTATGACTAGTGCGCTATAGGTATGATATAGAAAAGGGAAAGTCAAACACCTTTTCAGTAAAGTGGGGGATCTATTAAGCAAGTTTACATGTGTTCGTTTTTTAAATTAAAACAACAGTTCTATCCTTGTGTGCTATCAAATCCAGATAAGTAGAATACATTCTGATAAGCGTATTTTGTTTCTACATAATACAAGAGAACTTTGAAAATCAGACCATAGAGGAATTGAGTCATTCCTGATACACGTGTAACGATAGTGATCTTTATAACCCCGTAAAAACTCGGAATCTGATACGCGTTAAGTTATTTTGATAATTATGGATATGAAGTAAATGGCTGACTCAGGGTTCGGATTTTATAAATAAATAACAAGGAGTTTTTTTAGGTTATTTACCGTCCATTTCTTTATTACAATCGTCTTTCGTCATCAGCGCACACCTTTACACGTGCGATTCCTTATAAGGCTTCACATCAGAAGATTAGCGATGACGACAATGGCAAAACGAACGACCGACCGATCTACCAAAGGAAGGAAGGAAGGAAGGAAGGAACGGACGAATGAAGGAAGGAACAAAAGTAGTAACGAACGAACAAAGGAAGGAATGAAGGATCAGAGGGAACGAAAATACAAAGGAAGGAACGAAAGAACATAGACAGGAAGAATATAAGAAAGGAACGATCGAACGAACGAAAGGATGGATGGACGGAAGGAAGGAACAAAGGAAGGAACAAAGGAAGGAAGAATATAAGAAAGGAATGAATGAACGAACGTACGAATCAACGGACGGACGAAAAGAAGGAAGGAAGAAATGTTTTGCCCGCTGCCCTTGTCGTTTTCATGTTAAGGGGATTTAAATTAAATTCATAGATAGCTTTAGAGCATTAACTTGCATGGAAAACTTGTTATCGTGTAAATAGCTGAAATCTTCACTAAGATCTCGACCTCTGGACACAATGGCTGAGTCCATCTTTCCATTACGACGACTGGCTTGTTAGTTTTCAAGTACGTTTGAAACACAGAATATTTCGTTATCATGAAGTAGAAAACTACATAAATCGTGTTATAATATTAATTTTCTAAAACCTTGATTTGAATTTATAGATTGAAAACAACATATTCATTATAAAATATGAAATTATTTTAAGTTGACTAAGTCAGAAATTATAGATCTGAAATGATGAAAGAGCATCAAAAAATAAGTAGACGATTTGAGTACAAAGATGGTGGTACAGCTGGTTATTAAAAACAGGTTATCTTCAGTTTGTTTGTGTACGAGGATGTTTATGTGTAACATATATTTCTTTATCATAGACTACAGAGGGACCAACGTCTAGTCCGGTAATATCTAAATCATTGCCTATCTTCACATACACAAAGCATATAATAAAGTCGTTAAGAGAAGTATTTCTCATCAGCCCTGACACTCTTGTGCGAGTTTCCAATTACAACGTCTACTTGAGCTAGAATTTACGTATAAATGAAAAAAAATGGCGAAAAAATGTGTAATCAAATCGTCATCCATCCGTCTGACATTATTCCCTCTAATCAACGAACCGTTATGACGGGTAGGTAATTATCCGGACAATGGAAGAATTTAACCCTTTCTCTTAATACAGTCGATATTCAAGTTCCTAGTATACATTTCATGGGTGGTTTTCTGGGTGTGACTTTCAATGGGATCTATAAACATCACTGATTCTGTTGGTTATACTGAGACTTTAATGAAGGATAAAAACGTTTTGTTGAGAGAAATTGAAGTAACGAATCACAAGTTCTATATTCAACTTAACACGTCAATTAGTCTTAACATGACTTCAGCCAGAACATATTAATTTAAGTTTGTTCTATGCATCACAACTACAACAAAAACAACAACAACATCAACAACATCGAATAACAGCAACGAACAAAAGCATTAGCAACAACAAAAAACATTTGACTGAAGACTGATAGTGAGACAGTGCGGATATTCGACTGAAGACTGTCAGTGAGACAGTGTCACAGGTGCGGACACTCGACCGAAGACTGACAGTGAGTCAGTGTCACAGGTGCGAACACTCGACTGAAGACTGACAGTGAAACAGTGTCATAGGTGCGGACACTCGACTGAAGATTGACAGTGAGACAGTGTCACGGGTGCAGACACTGGACTGAAGACTGACAGTTAGACAGTATCACATGGGCGAACATTTGACTGAAGACTGATAGTGAGACAGTGCGGATATTCGACTGAAGACTGTCATTGAGACAGTGTCACAGGTGCAAACACTCGACTGAAGACTGACAGTGTAACAGTGTCATAGGTGCAGACAATCGACTGAAGACTGACAGTGAGTCAGTGTTACAGGTACGGACACTCGACTGAAGACTGACAGTGAAACAGTGTCAAAGGTGCGGACACTCGACTGAAGACTGACGGTGAGTCAGTGTCACAGGTACGGACACTTGACTGAAGACTGACAGTGAGTCAGTGTCACAGGTACGGACAGTCGACTGAAGACTGACAGTGAAACAGTGTCATAGGTGCGGAGACTCGACTAAAGACTGACGGTGAAACAGTGTCATAGGTGCGGACACTCGACTAAAGACTGACGGTGAGTCAGTGTCTCAGATGCGGACACTTGACTGAAGACTGACAGTGAAACAGTGTCATAGGTGCGGACACTCGACTGAAGACTGACAGTGAGTCAGTGTCACAGGTACGGACACTCGACTGAAGACTGACAGTGAGACAGTGTCACAGGTGCGGACACTCGACTGAAGACTGCCAGAGACACAGTGTCACAGGTACGGACACTCGACTGAAGACTGACAGTGAGACGGTGTTACAGGTACGGACACTCGACTGAAGACTGACAGTGAGACAGTGTCATAGGTGCGGACACTCGACTGAAGACTGACAGTGAGTCAGTGTCACAGGTACGGAGACTGAAGACTGACAGTGAGACGGTGTTACAGGTGCGAACACTCGACTGAAGACTGACAGTAAGACGGTGTGACAGGTACGGAGACTGAAGATTTACAGTGAGACGGTGCTACATGTGCAAACACTCGACTAAAGACTGACAGTGAGACGGTGTTACAGGTGCGGACACTCGACTGAAGACTGCCAGAGACACAGTGTCACAGGTACGGACACTCGACTGAAGACTGACAGTGAGACGCTGTCACAGGTACGGACACTCGACTGAAGACTGACAGTGAGACACTGTCACAGGTGCGGACACTCGACTGAAGACTGACAGTGAGACAGTATCACATGGGCGAACACTGGACTGAAGATTCAAAACGAGACAGTGTCACAGGTACGAACACTCGTCTAAACACCTAAAGTAAGAAAGTGTCACAGGGGCGAACACTCGTTTAAACACCTAAAGTAAGACAGTGTCACAGGGGCGAACACTCGTTAAAACACCTAAAGTAAGACAGTGTGACATGGGCGAACACTCGTCTAAACACCTAAAGTAAGACAGTGTGACAGGGGCGAACACTCGTCTAAACACCTAAAGTAAGAAAGTGTGACAGGGGCGAACACTCGTCTAAACACCTAAAGTCGGACAGTGTCACAGGGGCGAACACTCGTCTAAACACCTAAAGTAAGACAGTGTCACATGGGCGAACACTCGTTAAAACACCTAAAGTAAGACAGTGTCACAGGGGCGAACAATCGTCTAAACGCCTAAAGTAAGACAGTGTCACATGGGCGAACACTCGTTAAAACTCCTAAAGTAAGACAGTGTCACAGGAGCGAACATTCGTCTAAATAGTTAACGCTGGTGCCAAGGATGACTTAAGGAAAAAAGTCTTCTAGAAAGAAGGGAACAGATGAGATCCTAAACTTAGACGCCTTTCACGAATCATGCAGTTTGAGTTACTTGTACAACTCTGAGACCCTATCTGCGGGTCGTCCATTCATAAGGAAATTTATTTATTGATAATCGATTCTAACACACAATAAGAAACAGTCGAAGCGTTGAAAAATCTTAATTCAAACGCATTATGAAACATGATAAATATGTATAGTACCTTGTATATGTTAACTGATAATTATTTATAAATGCTTGAAAGAAAAACTTAATGGGACTGAAACGGTTAGATTTCATTAATTTATTCCGTGCGTTTGATTTAGGGCAATACTTATAATTAGACTATTCACAATACTATAGCAGTATTCGAGAAAAATTGAAAAAAAATTATCAGCTTCAAATTAACCCTAGTCGACCCTCGCTGTTCCATTCGCTGTCATGATTAGAGATAGCCAAGTTCATCATGTGACATTCCGGAACCTCGCTTAACCCGTCAAGTTCATCACGTGACCATTCGGAACCTCGTTTAACCCGCCCCTTTGTTATGATTTGTAAATTTGCATTGTGTACACTCTCCGAATTATAATGATATGGATTCCTGTTGGGCCGCTCCTATTCAAATTCATTTTTTTTACCCTTTTTTTATAAAATGGTTATGTAAACTTTTGGGTATTACAATGTAATATTAATATTAAAAGAACTTTCAACAGATATTTAAATATTGTAACGCTTTTCATCGGTTATCTAATGAAAATCAAACTATTTAGTCCCTTTAATGTCAGATCTTGAACAAAAAAAACAAAAACAAAAAAAGAAGAAAATTGGATACAAAAACTAAAATATCTATCGGTTGCGGAAACACGGTATTTGCAAGTTTTTAAAACTATTTTTACTAGGGCTCTTGACTTCTCAGTGTATTATGTATAAAATTAAGTGATGTTGTTATCACACCTTTCAAAATTGTTGTAGTTTTTACAAAATCCTCTTGAAGAATCAGACACTTCTGCATTTTTTCCGTAATTCAAATACCGGTATAATATCTTCTAGATAACGTAAGCAGTCTTTTTATTACTTTGTACAAAAATCTTTACGGGTTTTTTACGTTTCCATCAGTAATCAAGCTTCTTTTTTTGCTTTAGACACATCTCAAGCACTTAGGGAATCTGAATCACGATGATGTTTGTCAATTATGAGAAACAAGTGGGATCATTTCTTATCGTGTTCAACTTGTCGCTTTTCGCCTGTAGTCTCTTAAATGTTATCAATATATTAAAGCAGTTTGTCATTTATTATCATAGTGTACAACTTTTGCTTCGTACCTCTCTTTTTCAAACGTCTGTCCTGTAATAAATGTAGGATCGACTATAGAAAACACAAATTAAAAATATGATTCTTTCAAAATCAGAATGTAATTATGAACCTTTTGAGATCTTCCCATCCTTCATATTGATAAAATGACACGAAATGAAGGACATATTTTCGTTAATTATTGCGAGATTGTTCAGAGAATTTCTAGACGTCACTTTAAAAATTCCAATACGTAAAAGATGTTTTTGTCTTTCGTAATTTCCGCACATCTGAAAATTTAATCGTATCAAATGTTTTGCGCACTGTTGGTACAGTGGAATTGGCTGCTAATTGAATCCAAAGTCAAAAGAAGCTTCCAACCCCCAATCCCTAACCCATACCCCCAACCCCTAACCCCTTACCCCCTACCCCAATCCCCAATTCCTAAACCTTAACCCCTATCCCCCCAACCACTTACACCCAAGCCCTAACCCACAACCCCCGCCCCAAACCCCGAACCCCCAATTCTCAATCCCTAACCCCTTACCCCCAACCCCTAACCCCTTACCCCCTACCCCAACCCGCAATCCCTAAACCTTAACCCCTATACCCCAACCACTTACACCCAAGCCCTAACCCACAACCCCCGCCCCAAACCCCGAACCCCCAATTCCCAATCCCTAACCCCTTACCCCCAACCCCTAACCCCTTACCCCCTACCCCAACCCCCAATCCCTAAACCTTAACCCCTATACCCCAACCACTTACACCCAAGCCCTAACCCACAACCCCCGCCCCAAACCCCGAACCCCCATTTCCCAATCCCTAACCCCTTACCCCCAACCCAAACCCTCCAATGCCTTACCCCCAATCCCTTATCTCCAAGCCAAACCCTCAACCCCTAACCCGTAACCCGTAACCCCTAACCCCCAACCCCTTACACCCAACCCCTAACCCACAACCTCCGCCCCAAACCCCTAACCCCCAATCCCCAACCCCTAGCCCCCAACCCCCAACCCCTAACCCCTAACCTACAACCCCTAACCCACAACTCCTATCCCTTACACCTAACCCCCAACCCCCGTGAATCATGTGCAAAATAAAATTATTCGCATCGATCAAAGAAAGAAATAGAACATTAAAATTTATAGTAACAAGTTATCTAGAATTCTAAACAAAATCGAGCTTTTAGATTCCGCAGGGGACTGTACATGTACATTACATCATTAGAGGTAGCGTTACATTAATAAAATCAAGTGGACAGCTTTATCATCGTGAGAATAATCCTTAAAGGAAGTGATGGATTAAAAACGAGAGAAAAACTCTGTATCAAATCCATTTGTTTAAGATACAATTATCACCAAGCTGAAAATATCACGCGCGCATTCATATCTCATGCAACTGTTTCAAATATCATAAATACTTACATTTCTGCTCTACATGAAATTTTATATGATGGTGTCTTGGAAGCTGTCGGTATACCTAGTCAGTTAAAATGTAAGGGGTCTATGCCAAAGTCTTTTAAAGACTTTAGTTCTGCCAGAATAGCAATGGATGCTACAGAAGTTATTCAAGATGTTCCACCAGAAATGAATTGTCAATCTCTTTCCTATAGTAACAATAAAAGTAGGCATACTGTATAAAAATGCAGCATTAGTATATCGTTCTGATTTGTACCCTGGATCAACGTCTGATGCAGCCATTGTAGAACATTCCAGGTTACTTGCTAAAACCAGGGGACATGATACTGGCTGATAAGGGTTTCAATATTTTTGATAAACTACCTGCTGGTGTTTCATTAAATACCCCTCCTTTCCTGTCAAACAAAGGTCATTGTACCAAAGAGGAGGCAGAACTTTGTTTTAAGATTGGAAGAAGTAGGATCCACATTGAGCGAGCAAATGAAAGAATAAAGAATTTTGAGATTTTAAACCAAATACCAGCACAATACAGGCATTTATCAACAAAACTTTTTCAGGTTTGCTGCTGTCTTGTCAATGTTCAGGCTCCATTGTTAAAGGAAATTGCAGATAAATATGAAATTGTCCAGTCTTGAAATGTCAGGTGTAGGCCAGTCTGTTTTTTCTATTTATAATTTAATATTTCTTGCACATTCTACTATTTTCTAAGCTGTAAATCTTGAGCTCAGCTATTAAAAGGACATGCAAGCTATTATTTCCATACCAGCATTAGTGATGGGTTATCACTGGGTTAAGGTTTTTGCTTGCCGTTCTTAAAGCATTAAGCATCAAAAGAATTCACTTAAAACTGTTTTCCAATGAAATACTGAAGGCATTCAAATTCAACTTCACACATGAGTTTGAGACCATATGGTACTTTATACATGTACCACTGTTAAGACATATACAGTAAGTCATGACAATCATTTAATAATTTCTTGTACTCTCGAAATGATAACTTTTAATTGTTTCATAACACTTTCACTGGAACATCTTATCTTACTGATCATTTATCTGTTGATCTGTAAAAAAATATGTTGCAAATAGAGTTGTAGTACAATTTTATTTTTTTTAAATTAAAGTGTTTTAATTACAGTGATGGCAAGAACGTGTTGAAATAAAAATCAACCAGAACAGAAATATTTGGTGTCCACAGTTGATCTTTTGTTATCCTTATCACTTAAAAGTCTTTTGTTGTCCAGACAGCAAGGTCACAACACTGAGACCCTGTCAGGTACAGCTGGCCCTGTATCTGGTGCCAGTAGTCATGTGACTGTTTTAGCACAATCTTTCCATCACCTGACATTTCTGAAACTGGACTTAAAACTAGATAACAAATATTGGAATTATAAATACACTGATCTGAGTAATCTCCATTATGTACCACATACGCATGGCTTATATACACAGCCTATGAACCAAATCAATATAAACTTTTGTTAGAAACAGTTGAAAACAGCTGGGAAAGTTTCGAGTAACGGGTAGTCATCTTTAGAACATAAATTATCTCGGCAAAAGGGAGTTATATATCTGTAACTTGACAGAAATTTCACATGTCAATCTGATACACATCTTTTAAGTGGGTTCAGTCTGAATATCTCCTTGCAATGAACAATTTAGCCTGACTGTTAGCAAAGTCACAGAGCTTTTAAAGAAGTTCTTAGTTACTTCTTACCCAGGAAAAAATCTTTGATGGATTCACACACCTCTAATATTGTCTTGTCTCTGGCTGTGTATGGGCATTTCACCTCAACTATGTCTGGTGATGAAGTTAAGTGGTTTCTACACTGATAATGGATACTCCCATCATTCTTAAACTCTCCTTGTACAAATGCACCAAGTACCCCAGACTCATGCAGCCATATACCTGTATATAAGAAAAGCATGATCAAATCAGTAATTCAGGTACAATTTTATGCCTAGCAAATATTGTGATTAACAAAAACACACATTTCAAAAAGAAACCTTCTACGTTCTGCCAGTTAAGTTTAAAGTGTAAGTAAGACTTTTTTTCATGTGTACTGATCAATACTCCAAAACAGAGGCCAAGGTTGATAACTTTTAATCAAAATATGACAGATTTGATACATTTTATAATGTCAGCCAAAGAATTAGATTACAAATTACAAACTGCATACACATTGGTTTTAAACTTGCCTATCTGTGCCACAGTTACTCCTCCTTTCTTACAATATTCTTTAATCCGATTTTTTTCATGAGCTACACCCCACTGGACAGGTGCTCGTTTCTCCAAATTGTATGCACAATGAGTCTTTTCTTCAATGAAATTGACAACCTGGAAGTATGCTACTGACATATTAAGTAAATATGAAATATAGCTACCTTGACATGTTTTTGCTCTTCAAAACATCTCTACAGTTATAGTGAATATATATTAAAACAGGCATAGCTGCAAACTGTGTGAAATAAATGTTAGTAGTTATTCTTCTGAAAAATGTCTTAAAACTCTTATTCGTCGAACATGATAATGACACAACATTTTACATGATTAATCTTTCAGTTAGTTACTTTCATACAACACGAATCATTCAGAAAAGAATAAAAACATATCTATATAGCGAATTGTTCTACCTATTTCAATTTGCTGCAACAAGAATTTGTCCAAAATTGGATGCAGTAAAGTGCAATTTCCTGAATGCTGCCCAAAGGGAATTTTCTCTATGGCCAATGGTCTTATAGACTGTCTCTTTCACCTTTTTCTGCGATACAACCAAGTGTTGTCTCAACCATATTTTGGTGTCCTTAGCTGAGAGGTAGTTAGGGTTCATCAGCCAGTCATCCATTAGGGGCACTGGTACGTCCTTAACCCCTGTGTCATCAACCATAATCCAATGTAAAGCTGCAATAAAATACTTACATTATATACAAACATAATTAATGAAAGCATTAAAAAGCTTGCAAAAGATGTGTTTCGATGTCTTTCCCAAATATTGCCTTCATGATGTATGGTAAAAAGATTTCACAGGTATACATGAGATGAACACTCAATGTTACCACCCCCACCCCCTCCCCAACCCCCGCAACAAAGAAAACATCCTTGAACATATATGAACAGCAACATTGAAGCAAAAATGGTACATTGTGAACATCATTTCAATGCCAGTATTTTAACTTGACTTGACTTTAACTAACTTGACTTTAACTGACTTGACTTTAACTAACTTAGGGTGTTTAATCCAATTGCACTTTACATCAGTTGTACTTGCTCTTTTGTACCTAAAACACAATTTAAATGTCATATATAAAAATATATCCTCATTTACAAAAAAAAAAAAAATAATAATAATAATAAAAAAAAAACAATTTAATTACGGTCCCTGTCCCTTGACGCTCAATGCGACAAAGAACTAAACTTGCATGGCAGGATTCAGGTGATTATATCATGAGCCTACAGGTAAGGGAAGTTAAACCAGATTGGCTAATGAAAGCCAGTTACCTACAGGATCTAGGAAAGGGGGGAACAATGCTCAACATACCAGATAAAGTTGTGGATACGTTGCTGGCAATTGTAAGTGGAAAGATATGTGTCCTGATTTTATGTTTATATTTAAATACTTGTAAACGCTCACTTTATTGTCATTTTTAGGTTGTGGATCTAGTTTTTACCTGTTAAAATGTATCTCTATATCCAGATTTCAAGTAGTAATGTACCACAGTGTACTTTAATATTGTGGCTTTAAAGCTCTTTCAGAACTCAGACGGCCTTACCATGATACAAATAGTCCAAAGGAAAATAGAACAGTATTATTTGAACCATATCTGTTTTCATGGTACCACTTATCACCAGTAGCGCGGACGTCGCATGGTCGTCTATACAATCCATTCGTGCCGCATTTTGTACTAATGGATTAAGTAACAGCATGTGTGGATAGCAAGCGCTAGAGAATAGTACACAAAACACGTCTGCTCGTCAAACACTCGTATACACCAACAAGAACGTGTATTATTCGTCTTTATTTGTTCCGCTATCTAGGGGACATCAGGAAGTCATACAATACCACCTTTTGTATTCAACTGCATGATATCAGGAGTCAACTAAACGTAAGCCATCTGCAGAATCGACTTTTCTTCAGCGTTGTCTACCAAACGGATATGCGAGACACCAAAACTGATCTGCTGCTCACATGCTAACGCTTATTGACTCCTTTTGACCTCCGTTAAAATACCTTTTGTCTGTCGCAATTCAATTTCTGGCTTTGAATGTAAACAGAATTGTCAATTTGGCAAATGTACACAACCATCTGTTTACGAATGTTTGTACTGATACAAAACAATCTTTTACAGAGATACTACAAGTACTTTGGAGTATTAAACGATTTGGCTAGATTCATTTTCCGTCACTTTAAAATACCTACTTCATTTATAAACTGAAACTAAAAGACATTGGTTCAGTCGGGGAAAGCATCCCAAGTTTGGAGTACTCAACAGAGGGCGCGCCAAGTCAATACAAACAGGGGAGATAAATCTATTATCTTGTTTTATCTACAAGTGTACTTTGTAGACAAAAAGATAAGATGAGTATTTATATCCTTAATTTGATCGTAATTTCCGTAGATTTTTGTATATTACGACGTAGAATTAAATGGAAATAGATTTTGTTGTTTTATGTTTCATAGAAAATGTATTCGATTTATTTGAAGGCCTTAGCTAACAAAATAGTGACACATGACTATTTTGTAATTAGTGTATTCACGGGATGACTGAACGTTAATTTGGTGCACGTGAATCACCGGAAGTACATTGAACATTTTGATAATAGCAACATTTTCGCGGAGAAACACAAAGAAATAAATTATTCTTCATCAGAGTCAGCTGGAACAGTGCTGTAATTAGTTCGCCTGCCATGTACATACAAATTAGTAGTACTTTCCTAACGAATCAGCTCGTTTGATGCACAGACATCAAGTCTCCGTTCCGCGCGATTCTGTACTTTTTAAATTGTTCTTTCTGATGAAGATATTTTTCGATTGTTATAGTCTGGTCTACAGACGTTTACAGTTTGGATTTCAGCCATGTTGTTGATCATAAAGAGTACGTGTACATGTAGCTACATGCACAGATCTTGGGGTGGGGTGGGGTGGCTGGTGGCGGGTGTGTGTGTGTGTATGTGTGTGCGATCGTTCGTGCATGCGTGCATGCGCGTGTACGTGTGTGTGCGTGCGTGCGTGCGTGTGTGTGCGCGCGCGCGTGTGTGTGTAGGGGGTATACCATTAAGGTAATAGTCATTTAATGAAGTTTTATCCAAAAAACCTGAAGGGATTGACTGCCTTAATGAATATCTGATTATGCAGTTAAACTGGATTGGCAAGTCACGTTGTTCCATTATTGACTCATTATCAACATTAAGAACTCAACACCACTGACACTCTGTTTAGCACTAGCTGTCATTTGAAAGCAGAAAGTGAAACTCCAATAGACATTTAATTATCTCCCCTGATTCTGTGTTTTAGTTGTATCGTCTACAGATGCTTTTTAATGGTGATATTTACTTCATTTCTAAACTGATACGTTCTGAGCTAAAACACCTTGGCTAAGAAGGAGGAGTCGTACCAAGTTTGGAGTACTCAACAGAGGGCGCCCCTAGTCTATTCGAACATGGGAGATAAATCTATCATATCGTTTTTTTTTTCTATCTTTTATTGGTAGCCAAGTAAAGGCCAAATTACAAAGCTCGCAATCGCTCTCCCTCGACTTAAGGTCGATGGATCAAGGCTGGCTACTAACCACGGCATATTCTACTGCTCTATTTGTGAGTTACATTCCTTATAATACCTGCAAAGGGCTATTTCACCACCGTCATCTCGCTGTCTTAATGTGCTATTTGTTCATCGCTGGCCTCCATATATAAACTATACATTACCAGTTATATACATGATACCTTCGATGTGTGATATATTTCCCTCCGTTCAAAACTTATTAAAATATTTCTGTTAAAATACGACGTTTATTTATTAAACGAGGAAAACGACAAAGCACCACTGTAAAGGTTGCTCAAGCCACTGACTGTTTACCTTAAAACAACAATGCTCTATACCAGTTACAACATACATACACAGTAAATGTTTATTTCTGATGTGTGGCATCACTGAAATATCGACGTGATATTTTTGCAGTATAGAATCCAGGAGCAAAGAAATCTCGCGAGATTTTGAAGAAAGATATAACATATTGGATTTTATTAAGATGAGTCTTACATTCAGTCAACCACAGGCTACTTGAGACTAGACATATTAAACATTACAACCACTTACATCAGCAAGTTTTACTTTTTTAATCGTAACTTTTTTGAAGATTGTGTTATCATGTTTGATATTTGAACAAGAGCTTTTGAAATAAGGCTGATGTCATACGGGTGGTCCCTTTATGATATTTGTATTACTCGTGTATATTTCAACTTCAAATAAAAGTCACGTGATCTGATACAGTTTCTTGGTGTGTCAATTTCAAGTCTTTTCAGCAGGTGCCCGAAGATTCTCCCTCAAAAACGACCGTCATTCCGAAGAGTTTGCTTGTACTTCTGACTGAATTGTATTTCATTTTTAAGTAAATTAAAGGGTCCATTTTAAAGTGATGTGACATCTTTTATCTCCCATATTGTGTCGACTCATTTGTGTCAAATTCAAACAATTAGCACGTGTAAAACGTTAACACCGGCGTGTCCTCGTTCTATACTGTTGTAATTACGAGTCCAAGTCGCAAAGAAAAAATACATGTAAATGTGGTATATACAAGCAGTGATTTTGTCGAATTAAGACAACTTTTATGTTAATAGACCAAGGAAAACTTATTGATATGACAGAAGTATATCTTTCATTAAAAATATCATTGATTACAGAGCGGTTGACAAATTATATTTATTGTCAATATGAATGCAATTTCTGATTCATATACGTACCGCCTCATGTCAGTTCGTAAGAAGAAATGATAGTTTCTGTTTTACCCAAAATAAAGACATTAAATTCAACCTGTCAACCGGTTAGTACTTTAATTGATATTTTTAGAAATTACTACAAAACATTCTGGTTTCTATAAAAACTGCCGGGAAAGAAATATCCTTATATGTGTCACAAACATCAACGACCCTTAGAAAAAAAAACATTATCCGATGAAATATATTTAGGTTTCCTTTTTCGGGAGTTACACTGCTTGTCACTACACATGTATATACGGTGGATTAGAATATCATGTCCTTGTGACTGTTGGGAAAAATGAGTGGACATACTTAATTTACAATAATTGTGTAGTAATCGGAACATAGTTCAGCGTAATACAAGTCATACGAGGACCATTCTGACCTATCAGATTTACCTCCCTTCTTTCACACTATCGGTACAGTTGATAGTATCGTGATAAGCAGATGGGGTCCGACATTGACTCTCCAGAGGCTGGTTTGATTGTTTTCTGTGTCGCAATGTCGCGTTATCGAGTTAGCGGGCGACATTGTAGCAATAAGGCTTTTCGAAAAAAATAATGAGACAACGCAAAGACATCTTTCTGTCGCTTTGCCATGTGGTGATAGGAGCCCGCGTTGCGCTGTCGCGTGGAGATGAGGTCCACGTTGCTTTATCACAGGTGTCGCGTGTAGAGGATGTGGGCTGGGTTGGAAATTAATCACAATCTCCCGTTTTGTCTTTTTTCCCATTTTGTTTTTCGAACATTTTAAAATTTTTTTTTAATAATGTCAATAGAGTAGAAGTTCTAACACAACCAGTAGAATATCAGAATGGGACGTTTCGATGCCTACACAGTCCACTTTACCAAACAAATGACCAGGGTGGAGCGTACTAGCACTGACGCACGTAGTGTGCGAGATCTACACGGTCACCTTCATCAGACAAATGACGAGGGTGGAGCGTACTAGCACTGACGGACGTAGTGTACGAGATCTACACGGTCACCTTCATCAGACAAATGACCATGGCGGAGCGTACTAGCACTGACGTACGTAGTGTACGAGATCTACACGGTCACCTTCATCAGACAAATGACCAGGGCGGAGCGTACTAGCACTGACGGACGTAGTGTACGAGATCTACACGGTCACCTTCATCAGACAAATGACCAGGGCGGAGCGTACTAGCACTGACGGACGTAGTGTTCGAGATCTACACGGTCACCTTCATCAGACAAATGACCAGGGCGGAGCGTACTAGCACTGACGTACGTAGTGTACGAGATCTACACGGTCACCTTCATCAGACAAATGACCAGGGCGGAGCGTACTAGCACTGACGGACGTAGTGTTCGAGATCTACACGGTCACTTTCATCAGACAAATGACCACGGCGGAGCGTACTAGCACTGACGTACGTAGTGTACGAGATCTACACGGTCACCTTCATCAGACAAATGACCAGGGCGGAACGTACTAGCACTGACGGACGTAGTGTACGAGATCTACACGATCACCTTCATCAGACAAATGACCAGGGTGGAGCGCACAAGCACTGACGTACGTAGTGTTCGAGATCTACACGGTCACCTTCATCAGACAAATGACCAGGGCGGAGCGTACTAGCACTGACGTACGTAGTGTACGAGATCTACACGGTCACCTTCATCAGACAAATGACCAGGGCGGAGCGTACTTGCACTGACGTACGTAGTGTACGAGATCTACACGGTCACCTTCATCAGACAAATGACCAGGGTGGAGCGTACAAGCACTGACGTACGTAGTGTACGAGATCTACACGGTCACCTTCATCAGACAAATGACCAGGGTGGAGCGTACTAGCACTGACGTACGTAGTGTACGAGATCTACACGGTCACCTTCATCAGACCAATGACCAGGGCGGAGCGTACTAGCACTGACGTACGTAGTGTACGAGATCTACACGGTCACCTTCATCAGACAAATGACCAGGGCGAGCGTACTAGCACTGACGCACGTAGTGTACGAGATGGTTAGGAATAAACTAAATCCTATGTACACTAAAGTCGAATACAGTGTGACGAGATGATAAATAAAAAATATATAAGATGTTAAAAATGTACTGTAGTCCATTCGGTCAAACTTTGTTGAACAGAGATGTGCGAGAATCTGAGATCACAAGTGACAGGTGTCTTAAATTCGTCAAATTTACCAGCAAACAAAGCTTCAAATGAAGAACGAATTGCACTTAAACAATTAGGAAAGGACAGATCTTTCATGGTTTCACCACCAGACAAGTACAAAGGCAGAGTCGCCATGGACACTGACGAATACGAGAACGAACCCTTGGCTATGCTCGAAGACATCAAAACATATGAAAAACTCAAGAACAACCCTACACAAAAGTTAAAAATTCACCTGGTAGCTATCTTATCAAAACTACAGCAAAGGAAAATAAGATCACTGAATCTCAGTATAGAAACCTGTATCTCACTGCAGATAACACACCTAGAATGTACTGCACACACTACACAAAGAAAGGTACCATAGTGGACTCTATTAGTTTCACCGGTTATAAGGTCTCCAGGTCACTAGCTGACATTCTAGATATCAGAACATCATGTCAAAAACTCGAAAGACTCTGCAGAAAGCATGTCCACGGTTCCTACCCAAGGAATTCATTTTATATCATTTATTTTCTCTTTTCACACAAGCATTCACCGACAAAACACTTGATATCATCCGGAACCACCAGGAGCGATACCGATCATGGCAAAAGAGCACCAATCTTTATATCCAATACAACATATTTAACAGCATTTGTGATTACAAACATATATACCTCGCCTGCTGGGATACCATCTTTCAGCAATGGTTTGGCAGAGTCACGGGCAGCCCAGTGTCTGCAGTTGTAACCACCTTATTATGGATAACTTGGAGAAAGAGACTGTAGCCACGGTCCTCGAAGAATGCAAGCCCAGTCTGTGGAAACGGAAATGACATTGGGAGTAGCCAAGAAAGGGAGGTTTTCACTGGGTATATCATTATTTTAAATACCACCAACAGCATCGAATGCACCGGTGAGGAAGAAGTCAATTGCATTATGCCATTCCTTGACACCCTTCTAGTAAAGAAAGATGACGGTACTATCAAAGCATTGCCCTATAGGAAAAAGACGAACACGGACCAACACCTAATATTCTGATCGCAGCATCAACTTACACCAGACGTTGGGTGTTGTATGAACTTTGCTCAACAAACGATTGTCACAGAAGAAAAAGACAAGAAGCAAGAACAGAATCACATCAATAGCGCCGTGAAAGCGTGTGGAAATCTTGTCGATTCAATCGAGAATAGAAATTTAACAACAAATTGTTGAAAGCAAAAAGAATACGAGACGAAACACCAAAGAAAATAACAAAATGAAAGGACATGTAGTCATTTCTTATATCAAAGGCCTTTTAGAAACAATTGAGAGACATTACTGTGGTTATGGTTTTACAACAGCCATGGAACCTTACAAGACTTTCAGAAATGTCCTAGTCCATCCTTAAGATAAAACACCGAAAGAGAACATCGCAGAATACATATACAGAATCGGATGCAAAAACTGTGACACATCAAATTTCAGAGGAAAAGGTCCGACATATTGAAAGTCAGAAAGATGCGGAATATCAAGAAGGGAAAACATCACTTTATCAGATCTAAAGCATTCTCAGTTCCAGATCAATAAATCAACACTTACAGATCATTGACTAGGAAAAATCCAAAATGATCAACAAGGAAAACCTTTTCATGCGGCTCACTCCGATTGTGTTGACCTTTGTATATGTGTTTGTCGCTCCTTCTCTGTTTGGTTTCGCCGTAGCTACGGGTGACATGAGATTCACAATGGCATTCCGGGGACTCCAGTTTCCAATATCAATATGATAAATATGGTAGTGACAAATGTATTTTATTCCTCAACCCAACTTAATCTCCAATGAATCAATCTGAGCCAGTTTTAATCTGATAGACAATTTTCGTTGGCACGTGCTATTCTTTATCTCTATGAGTTTGCATGAAAAATGCAGTGAAAATAGGATAAGATAACATAAATGAAAAAACTAAGTAGGAGACCAATTAGGTTTTCGTCTCCGTTTAGGTACAAATATCTGTCGTTGTGTGGAATCCTTCCTTCACATCCCCTCCTGTGGATGTCGTCATTCATTTCGCATGTAAGAGCGTTACTTGTTGTAAGGGAAATAACTCTTGTGTTAACAGGAAACTGCTTCGACAAATGATTGACCACTATTATATTATATATCATATCTCTATAGTTGTGTTGCAACTTGTGGGAATTTATAAGGTTATATTTTCTCCCTACAATTATACAATATTTAACATCAACACCAACACATAATCATAATGCAAACTCAATCCAGAAAACTAGGCAAAATGTGATCAAAAGAAAATATTACACGGAATTCTTGCAAGAGAGTACAAGGAAAATAAGACCACTTGTTCCGGAAAAGTAAGCATCTTCTGCTTCATCGACAAAACTCGTCATGTAAATCCCCGTCAGTCCAAATAAGTATTGCCACGTTTTCAAGTGAGACTAAGGTACACAACAACGGAACCAACAGACAAACTAACGAGCTTCAAACACGACCAGCGTCATATCACACAACCGAACCAACAGACAAACTAACGAGCTTCAAACACGACCAGCTTCATATCAAACAACAGAACCAACAGAAAAACTAACGAGCATCAAACACGTCCAGCTTCATATCACACAACGGAACCAACAGACAAACTAACGAGCATCAAACACGTCCAGCTTCATATCACACAACAGAACCAACAGGTAAACTAACGAGCATCGTACACGACCAGCTTCATATCACACAACGGTACCAGAAGACAAACTAACGAGCATTAAACACGACCAGCTTCATATCATACAACGGAACCAACAGACAAACTAACGAGCATCAAACACGTCCAGCTTCATATCACACAACGGAACCAACATACAAACTAACGAGCATCAAACACGACTAGCTTTGTTTCACAAAACGGAACCAACAGACAAACTAACGAGCATCAAACAAGTCCAGCTTCATATCACACAACGGAACCAACATGTCCAGCTTCATATCAAACAACGGAACCAACAGACAAACTAACGAGCATCAAACACGTCCAGCTTCATATCACACAACGGAACCAACAGACAAACTAACGAGCATCAAACACGTCCAGCTTCATATCACACAACGGAACCAACAGACAAAATAACGGGCATCAAACACGAACAGCTTGGTATCACACAACGGAACCAACAGACAAACTAACGAGCTTCAAACACGTCCAGCTTCATATCACACAACGGAACCAACAGACAAACTAACGAGCATCAAACACGACCAGCTTCATATCACACAACGGAACCAACAGACAAACTACCGAGCATCAAACACGTCCAGCTTCATATCACACAACGGAACCAACAGACAAACTAACGAGCATCAAACACGTCCAGCTTCATATCACACAACGGAACCAACAGAAAAACTAACGAGCATCAAACACGTCCAGCTTCATATCACACAACGGAACCAACAGACAAACTAACGAGCATCAAACACGTCCAGCTTCATATCACACAACGGAACCAACAGACAAACTAACGAGCATCAAACACGACAAGCTTCATATCACACAACGGAACCAACAGACAAACTAATGAGCATCAAACACGACCAGATGCATATCACACAACGGAACCAACAGACAAACTAACGAGCATCAAACACGACCAGCTTCATATCACACAACGGAACCAACAGACAAACTAACGAGCTTCAAACACGTCCAGCTTCATATTACACAACGGAACCAACAGACAAACTAACGAGCATCAAACACGTCCAGCTTCATATCACACAACGGAACCAATATAAAAACTAAGGAGCATCAAACACGACCAGCGTCATATCACACAATGGAACCAACAAACATCCTAACGAGCATCAAACACGACTAGTTTCATATCAAACAACGGAACCAAAAGACAAACTAACGAGCATCAAAAACATCCAGATTAATACCACACAACGGAACCAACAGACAAACTAACGAGCATCAAACACGTCCAGCTTCATATCACACAACGGAACCAACAGACAAACTAACGAGCATCAAACACGTCCAGCTTCATATCACACAACGGAACCAACAGACAAACTAATGAGCATCAAACACGACTAGCTTCATATCACACAACGGAACCAACAGACAAACTAACGAGCATCAAACACGACTAGCTTTGTTTCACACAACGGAACCAACAGACAAACTAACGAGCATCAAACACGACCAGATTCATATCACACAACGGAACCAACAGACAAACTAACAAGCATCAAGCACGACCAACATTGCATCACACAACGGAACCAACAGACAAACTAACGAGCATCAAACACGTCCAGCTTCATATCACACAACAGAACCAACAGACAAACTAACGAGCATCAAACACGTCCAGCTTCATATCACACAACAGAACCAACAGACAAACTAACGAGCATCAAACACGTCCAGCTTCATATCACACAACGGAACCAACAGACAAACTAACGAGCATCAAACACGTCCAGCTTCATATCACACAACGGAACCAACAGACAAACTAACGAGCATCAAACACGTCCAGCTTCATATCACACAACGGAACCAACAGACAAACTAACGAGCATCAAACACGTCCAGCTTCATATCACACAACGGAACCAACAGACAAACTAACGAGCATCAAACACGTCCAGCTTCATATCACACAACGGAACCAACAGACAAACTAACGAGCATCAAACACGTCCAGCTTCATATCACACAACGGAACCAACAGACAAACTAACGAGCATCAAACACGTCCAGCTTCATATCACACAACGGAACCAACAGACAAAATAACGGGCATCAAACACGTCCAGCTTCATATCACACAACGGAACCAACAGACAAACTAACGAGCATCAAACACGTCCAGCTTCATATCACACAACGGAACCAACAGACAAACTAACGAGCATCAAACACGACCAGTTTCATATCACACAACGGAACCAACAGACAAACTAACGAGCATCAAACACGAACAGCTTCATATCACACAACGGAACCAACAGACAAACTAACGAGCATCAAACACGTCCAGCTTCATATCACACAACGGAACCAACAGACAAACTAACGAGCATCAAACACGTCCAGCTTCATATCACACAACGGAACCAACAGACAAACTAACGAGCATCAAACACGTCCAGCTTCATATCACACAACGGAACCAACAGACAAACTAACGAGCATCAAACACGTCCAGCTTCATATCACACAACGGAACCAACAGACAAACTAACGAGCATCAAACACGACTAGCTTCATATCACACAACGGAACCAACAGACAAATTAACGAGCATCAAACACGACTAGCTTTTTTTCACACAACGGAACCAACAGACAAACTAACGAGCATCAAACACGACTAGTTTCATATCACACAACGGAACCAACAGACAAACTAACAAGCATCAAGCACGACCAACATTGCATCACACAACGGAACGAACAAACAAACTGATGAACTTTAAACACGTCCAGCTTCATATCACACAACGGAACCAACAGACAAACTAACGAGCGTCAAAAACATCCAGCTTCATACCACACAACGGAACCAACAGACAAACTAACGAGCATCAAACACGACCAGCTTCATATCACACAACGGAACCAACAGACAAACTAACGAGCATCAAACACGTCCAGCTTCATATCACACAACGGAACCAACAGACAAACTAACGAGCATCAAACACGTCCAGCTTCATATCACACAACGGAACCAACAGACAAACTAACGAGCATCAAACACGTCCAGCTTCATATCACACAACGGAACCAACAGACAAACTAACGAGCATCAAACACGTCCAGCTTCATATCACACAACGGAACCAACAGACAAACGAACGAGCATCAAACACGACCAGCTTCATATCACACAACGGAACCAACAGACAAACTAACGAGCATCAAACACGACCAGCTTCATATCACACAACGGAACCAACAGACAAACTAACGAGCATCAAACACGACCAGCTTCATATCACACAACGGAACCAACAGACAAACTAATGAGCATCAAACACGACCAGATTCATATCACACAACGGAACCAACAGACAAACTAACGAGCATCAAACACCACTTGCTTTGTTTCACACAACGGAACCAACAGACAAACTAACGAGCATCAAACACGACCAGCTTCATATCACACTACGGAACCAACAGACAAACTAACGAGCATCAAACACGTCCAGCTTCATATCACACAACGGAACCAACAGACAAACTAACGAGCATCAAACACGTCCAGCTTCATATCACACAACGGAACCAACAGACAAACTAACGAGCATCAAACACGTCCAGCTTCATATCACACAACGGAACCAACATAAAAACTAACGAGCATCAAACACGACCAGCTTCATATCACACAACGGAACCAACAGACAAAATAACGAGCATCAAACACGACTAGCTTTGTTTCACACAACGGAACCAACAGACAAACTAACGAGCATCAAACACGACCAGTTTCATATCACACAACGGAACCAACAGACAAACTAACGAGCATCAAACACGTCCAGCTTCATATCACACAACGGAACCAACAGACAAACTAATGAGCATCACACACGTCCTGCTTCATATCACACAAGAGAACCAACAGACAAACTAACGAGCATCAAACACGTCCAGCTTCATATCACACAACAGAACCAACAGACAAACTAACGAGCATCAAACACGTCCAGCTTCATATCACACAACGGAACCAACAGACAAACTAACGAGCATCAAAGACGTCCAGCTTCATATCACACAACGGAACCAACAGACAAACTAACGAGCATCAAACACGTCCAGCTTCATATCACACAACGGAACCAACAGACAAACTAACGAGCATCAAACACGTCCAGCTTCATATCACACAACGGAACCAACAGACAAACTAACGAGCATCAAACACGTCCAGCTTCATATCACACAACGGAACCAACAGACAAACTAACGAGCATCAAACACGTCCAGCTTCATATCACACAACGGAACCAACAGACAAAATAACGGGCATCAAACACGACCAGCTTGGTATCACACAACGGAACCAACAGACAAACTAACGAGCTTCAAACACGTCCAGCTTCATATTACACAACGGAACCAACAGACAAACTAACGAGCATCAAACACGTCCAGCTTCATATCACACAACGGAACCAACAGACAAACTAACGAGCATCAAACACGTCCAGTATCACACAACGAACAACACAAACTAACGAGCATCAAACACGTCCAGCTTCATATCACACAACGGAACCAACAGACAAACTAACGAGCATCAAACACGTCCAGCTTCATATCACACAACGGAACCAACAGACAAACTAACGAGCATCAAACACGTCCAGCTTCATATCACACAACGGAACCAACAGACAAACTAACGAGCATCAAACACGTCCAGCTTCATATCACACAACGGAACCAACAGACAAACTAACGAGCATCAAACACGTCCAGCTTCATATCACACAACGGAACCAACAGACAAACTAACGAGCATCAAACACGTCCAGCTTCATATCACACAACGGAACCAACAGACAAACTAACGAGCATCAAACACGTCCAGCTTCATATCACACAACGGAACCAACAGACAAACTAACGAGCATCAAACACGTCCAGCTTCATATCACACAACGGAACCAAGAGACAAACTAACGAGCATCAAACACGTCCAGCTTCATATCACACAACGGAACCAACAGGCAAACTAACGAGCTTCAAACACGTCCAGCTTCATATTACACAACGGAACCATATACAAAATGTCAAACACTCCAGTCATGCTAGTACATTCGGACACATTATATACTAACGATTAGAATTAGCTACATTCAATATCGCATTTATACGGCGCGATATTTATATACAAAATGTACATCTAGTCATGCTAGACATTAATATATATATATATTGGATATACATTGCAATAATTCTATACTTTGTGTTTCTATATCTACAGAGGAGACAATATATATATATATTGAATATACAGAATGCAATAACTGTTCTTTTCTTTCTGAATCGTAAAAAGTGGTTTATAAAGGATACGGCAGTACGATAACAAGTGTACTTATTTGTGGGACAGTAGTCATTAAGTAAGGAACGCGCATTTCCCATAATCCCAAATAAGGAAATCAGTGAGTATAGACACATGTACTAGGGCGTGTATAAAATAAGAAATATAAGAAATATTGTATCGGTATTTCCATGCTCTTCTGTTTCCCTTTCTACTCCACATATCACCAGTTCTTTGTCAAGCTCATATTATCAATGTGCATTTGATCGACTGGAACAAGGTTAAGTAACTCAATGAGGGCAGCAAGAATTTGGTTCAATAGATGGACTGTGTGTATTTTTTATGCTCCACGAAGGAGGGCATATAGTCCGCGCTTTGTCCGTCGGTTTGTTCGTCCGTCGTATCTAGTCCGAAACATATCACAAACGCTGTAAGAGGTATCAAAATGAAACTTCATAGGTAGATAGATCTCGATACGGAGAAGTACAGTATACAAGAAACATAACTCTGTTTTACATGATTTAGGAGTAATTAAAACTTGATGTATACATTGGTTATATTAAGAGAATGTGCAGTATACCAAATTCAAGGCCTGCAACTTCTTTATTAATTACAGAATTATTGCCCCTTTGAAGTTGTTTTCGTAGAGCTTTCATCAGTTTCACTGATCTCCCAGAGCTACTTGCCCTTCGTTTCACTCTGTCAGTAAAGATGAAATATAGCGATAATCTTGACAGCCGATAAGGGCCGAAAATTTGTATTTTTGTGAACTTTTACTTCCTCGTGAATATGTGTGGAATTTATTTTTCTTGTAAGAATTTCCATAAATACCATATTTGTGAAGTAACTCAGCGAAAAAAAATACAATATTGAAATATCTTACTTCGAAATTACTTCCTATCGACAATATATACTACTATGTACAATCAATATGGGATGATAAAAACGACTGACCTTACTTTAATGCTGCAGTTTTGTCTGTTTACTTTTTTATGTGCAGCATCAATACAGGCAACCTATCATAAAAAATGTGGACTTTAGGCTGTTACCAAATCTTATTAATCTTCACCTGGACAAAACACCATCGGAAAACAAGATGTGGAACATTAAAATAGTAGTGTAAAGCAGGTCACATAATGATAAAGTTTGGTACCATCGGAAAGGTCGTGCTACAAGGAACACATATGCCAAATATCTCTTGCAGTGCAATAGGTATAGGCAAGGTTAATGTTGAAAACAGACAAACAGACAGCACAAAAACAAAATGTCCCCGATCTTTTGATCCGTGGGCACACAAAAAATTATTAGAAATAATAGACTGTGTGTATTATGTAATTGAAGACAAGTATCCATTTTGTAATCAAGTATCCATTTTATACAAATGAGAGGGACGGTGGTCCCAAATTACGGTTGACCATATATGTAATGTGATAATTAGGTCTTTTGAGAGAAGGCATTCCATTGGTCAGACCATTGATTGTATGTTGCACCCCTTTCCTGAATCCATACGGAGCGCCAAATTGTGACCCACTCCGATTTTTGATAATCAGCAGAGAGGGTTGTCCAGTGCATCAAAGTTATCGATTACTGATTTTTATTGGCATGTTCGTCTTTTCCTATTGATAGGAGGTTTTCTTTACATTTTGACCAATCGTGAAGCGACTCCAACAGGTGTGCTTTGAACCTTCAACGAATGTGTCAACAACATCACAGGATTTGTCAACAATCGATGAACACAGACAAAATGGCGTCGGCTCAGGTATCTTGAAGTAAAGTGTCATGACACACTGACGGAATAGAGTAGTTAAATTGCATCGTTTTAGATATACACATATGTCAACGATCTATTCATTTAATGTACCTGTTATGTCGTCAATATGTTTGGTAAAGTGGAAAAAGAAAATCTATAAATAAGAAAATAGTGACATAATTGTAAAACGCAAGGATACAACTGTAGATTTGTTTTAGTGTTTGTTTGCGAGAGGCTGCAATGGTGCTGAGGCTTACTCTGAGTGGTTTGGCTAAGTTATTCTCCTTTCATTCTCCCAGAAGGGAGAGGATGTAGTCGCCACTGTGTTTGTCTGTCCGTCATAAACTATAAGATGTATCAAAATAAAACGTCCGACATAGATAGGTATCAGTGAGTATAAGTGCAATGCACAAGAACCATCACTCTCTTATGCATAGGAGTTATTGCCCATTAACAAATGTCATCATTAATTTTTTGTTTTGTCCGGAGCATTACACTAAAACTATAAGAGGTATTAACATGAAACTTTCCAGGTAGATAGGTCTCAGTGCGTGGGAGGGCACAAGAATCATAACACTCGTATTGCCCTTTGCTATTTTTCATTCTTAAATTTTGTTCGAGTCAGGGAGCATAACCTGTCTCAGTTGTTTGTCTTCATCACTACCAAGTCAGATAGATATCAGAACACACCAGACCATGAACTGTTCAGACAAATTATTGTGCTTCCACACTTGATACGAAGGCCCTGCAGGACACCCCATCCGGTCATATATTGTATGTTTGGCTTATTGTTGCTTTACGTCCCATTAACAGCAAGGGTCATTTAAGGTCATGCTAGGTTTGGATGCTGAAAGAAAGCCATAGTTCCCGCAGAAACTTCCGACCTGCAGTCAGTACCAGTCAGCGACTGCCCAATGTAAGCGTCAAACCTGTGATCTGGGGTCTTCAACAAAGCGCTACTCCTCCTGTAGGAATCAATGGATGTTACCAAACATTGGTCTGCAGCATTCATGGGTGAAGAGGAACTAAGTTTGTGTAAAAATCAGTTCTCAGTCCCCTTGGGCATGATATTGGATTTTTCTTCTTCTATATTTTAGTGCTCCTGTAGGATTGATTGGATTTTGTCCAAACTTGGTCTGAATAATTCTTAGGTGAAGGAGAATGAGTATAAATGATGGATCCCGGCCCCGAGGGACAGGTGGGGTGAGACCCAATTGAGGAAAGATACGTCCTTAAAAATCCACCTTCTGTACATGGATATTGTCCATTGATACAAGACCAGAACCCATTAGGGAAATTATTTCAGAAATTTGTGTTACATGACTGAAAGATAAATTTGTCATAAGAGTAACACAGGCCCCTTGGGCCTCTTGTTGGTATACCTGAGACTTACACTATTTTAAGTTGCTGAGAAAAGACCAAAATAAATTTTGCCTCATAGATGTATAGGGAAGTTTTTAGATATGAAAGTAGGTGGACACTTTGGATTTCTTTTTATTACTTTTTTCAAACTGAAATATAAGATTTTACAATGAAAATATCGATATTTCAGTGAAGATAACAAAATTTGATTTTAACTATCATTTTTGACCTATCAGATCAATGTATTTGCAGTGAAAATATCTGTTCTCCCAGAATACATTGCGGACTTAAGGATCGGTAACTCTGGTAGAGATAGTCCTATGAAATGAAAGAAATGCTGCTTTACTTAGAAATTTCTCACTTTACTAATATAATCAATTGAGTGTTTCATATGTTTTATAAAAAACTATTTAAATAATTTGTGGATGTGAATTGTATAATATTCAGCGGAATGATAATAATAGAACACGTACATCAAATATATACAGCAAATTCAAACTGGCATCTGTGATACAAAAATGAAGTAAATAGAATATTAATAGTTTCTTGCTTGGGAAAATGATATAGTTCATCTTGTGGGTTGGAAACTTTGACATGTATCGAGCTCGTAAAAAATATTGAACTTTCTGCCCCGTTGAAGAATTCAAACTTCTGAACTGAAAACGTCCTATATGTAATTTTCATGTCTAAATGTACATAAAATAAAACAACAACATTTTGCTATCTGATACATTTCATTAATATTCAAATTTTTTTTAAACAATATTTGGTGGTTTCATACAAACAGAGCTGCAGCGCTGTTGCCATTTGAGGTGTGCTTCTGTCTGGAGTAGTATTACGTGGCCAAACTGCAAATATCTGTGGAGGTATTTACATGTCAGTTGTAGTACAACTACTATTGCTCCACTTCATAAAGTATATAGTAATTAATCTGTTTAAAAGATTCAAATGTCTATTTCGGTCTTTTAATATGTTGTGTACAAATGTATATTGCTGCAGTTGATTATTGTTGTACTACATTAACGTCATTGATGTATGATACCTTTATAATGACTTAAAATGGACACCTTAAATTTAAACAAAACAAAACTGTTTTGTAACGACTAACCAATTATAACACCATAACGGATGTTTGTGGACATAGACAGTCTGTATCTTCATAAGATCATTTCTATCTGACACTTGTAAACATATTCTTAATTAAGCAGCATATTTTAAGTGTACAATGGATATATTGCATAGTACAGTTTAATTCAATTTTCACATGTGTACATTAACAAACTGCAGATAACACAAGAGAATAAAAATTTGAAAGTTGATTTCTATTATCAGCCAATATAAATATGCTTCCTGGAATTCAAATGATTTGAAGGCAGTTTTTAACCACTTAAGCATACATTATTTACTAGTTACAAATTTGTAACCATTTTTCAGTCTAAAGAACCAAAGTCCTTATCGTGATATGAAGACTTACAGTCCACTGAAGGAGATTATGTTAAAGAGCAAGGAAAGGAATGTTGTGGGAAAAAATAATTTATACTTAATGTAATTTTTGTAGGATTTACGGAATTTTAAAGGGTATAATACTGTATTTCAACTTAAGGATTTTAACCAACCCACATCTTGTGTAAAAGATGCAACTTTTGGAAAGCAGTTGGTAATCTTCACTTGTTTTTTTAGATAGTATTTAATTATGCGTGTGTCTCAACTTTGAAGAGTAGTGGACTGTCCCAAAACAGTAATGAACAACTCTTACCATACTGCGTACATAGACTTGCCTGTTAATTCATTTAAGCTTATTCTTTTAATTTTCATTCTCTACCTTTGTCATCTCTGCATTCCCTTGGACACCATACGGTTTACCTACACACCTACTATGAATCATACCGTTTACTTATTTTAGGCCTTGACTTTTAAAGCAAGGCTAGCAACAAGATTCCTGGACAATTTGGTTTCTATTTACTTTACAGACGGAAAATTGTGCTAAAACTGTCCGTCTTGGGAAATGTTCACAATAGTTGTTAATGAGGTACGAGTTTCTCACATTTTAATCTCTAATGTACGAATATGTTGCTTTCCTCATTCTTAATGGGACATCACACTCACCTGAAAACATAATTTTAGAATTTGAAGCCTTTATGCAATTATAATGTTCTTAGTCAATAGAAATATTGAAATGGAGCCCCATTTCACCGATAACAATTACCTGGAATTTAACAAATCTTGTTAAGATTTTTATGCCAATTCTACCCTTTTCGGATTCAATATAAGCATAATAGCAGCTTTGTTCATTGCGATATCTTGGTCAAACTCTATATAGAGGTCAATTATTAGTATCTATCGTTGTGTTTAAGGGACCCAAGGTCAAGGCCATAGTTACTATTTATATATGTGTGTGTGTGCATATAAAAAGTTATCAACAGATTCAATTTAAACACTAAGTTACTTCATTATTTCATGGAATCTTGTTAAACTGTGCAAAATTCAAGTATAAGTGAACTTTGGACATGGTTGTGTTTCAGGGGTCGAAGACCAATGCCTTGATGGCGGGGGCATTTATATTTTCTAGTTGCTTCATAACCACTAGCAGAATTACATACAGTAATCATTCATAGCAACAATGAAGACTAGGAGATTGTTATTTATCATTAGAATTATAAAGAACATGGCACAATTGGTTTGCTTATAATAGTTGTAAAGATTCTTAGTTTCCTCTAGTTTCCTCTGCAGAGCCGATAGCTTTTAGACAAGTGATAACAAATTATATTGATCATAATATTAGTGTTGCAATTAACCCTTGTGTGGCCTGTTACGTTCCATCCCATAATGTAGAATCAGTGGTCATATCATGAGAACCTCTCAACAAATTCAGTTAATTTATAACACATTGTACCATTACAAAGTTGTACACCTTTAACGTCAGATGAAGGTGGTCATTGGTGATGGTTAAATGGTCAAAAGTCATATTTCACATGCATGGAAAGGGGCCAATCATGTGCTATAAATATTTTAAAGGGTTTTTTCTGTTTTTGGGGGTTTTTTTTCCCCTTTTTCTGTTTTCTATATTCTGTATTGTTGTAAATAGACATTTGAATGTGTATTGTATTAACACATTGAGATTTAACATTAAACTGAAGATAATTATCTGTATCACAATATTGAGTGCTAGCGTGAAAAAAGAGGAGATTCATACATACCACTGTAACTCGAAAATCAATTTCAGATTGTTAGACATTACCTGTATTCTTAACAAAAGACTGGGCAGTATGTTAGAAAAGTACCTTTATTCAGCTTTCTTATCGGACAACACATACAAGGAGTGGAGAAAATATGCAGCATCATGATGTTGGGCTGGATGTGTGGATTTGAAGAAATGGTTTAATTTAGGGAATCAAATCTGTATGTATTGCTCAAATGCAATAACTGGAGCTGTAGAGAAAAAGAATTCAGGTCCTGGACATATTGTAAGATCTGGCTGTAAATATTCTTTTAAATGTTTAATGATGTATGCATATATGATGATCACAAGCCTATAAACCTGTATATATGTGAACGCAGTATGTCTTAACGTCTCTATAGTACGTTTAAGACCTATTCAATGTGCTAATTATGTGTACAGTTGGTTGAAAACTTGACGAGAGATGTTAGATGTTGATTACGTTGGTTATGTGTTCATGGTACAAAGGAAATTACAAGATGTCTCATGAACTTTTAGAAAGATTGTCAATATTCACAAATAGTATCACATCAAGTCATACGTCTGATTAGTTTTTGATGGTCATTTGCAAAGGTTTAGCGCCAAAAGTCTCTCGCGACCAGTTTTGAATGAAAATGCTTATGTGCACGGTACTTCATGAACTCCCGAACAGATTTAGTTAAATGTTCATAAGACCAAGACTCCTTCTGTTAGCATTCTGGTGTCCTTCATTCTTTGAGGGATTCTCATCGAAAACTCTCATAAAACATCAAATTATTTTGAACAAGGTTGAGTTTCAGTGTTGTTGGGTTGCAGTTAAGATCACAATTACAATTTTGAGTAAATTGTTATCACTTTAGTAGCTTCATTCCTGAGAGGATTTTGATTAAACAAATTACTATAACACATCATTACATTGGTGATATATTGTCCGACTGTCATGTTTATTTTTCCATTGTTCCTTTTGAAAATCAGTAACAGAATAATTGCATATTTAACACCAAACAACCCGACCTTTATAAATAGTTATAAAGTAATAGCTTGTGGGGGCCGGTAAGAGACATGTATTGCTTAGTTTCACAGTTTTAAATGCAACACTATAGCCATGAATTTTCATCCATACTTAAGGTTTTTTATTGATTTTGTTAGTCAGTTTGCTCGGAAATTTCTTTTATATTCCAAAGTGAGGAATCATTCGAGTGCCAATTTTAGGGTAAACATGCAGGTCTTGAATTGAATGACTTTTAAGAAGTTAATGAAAAATTCATCGAAGAAAGTAAATACTTAGGATTATTCATCTAGTCCAGAGATCAAAAGTCAAGGTCACTCTTACAATGGATAAAACTTGGAATATATTGTCAAAAACCTGTCAATTATAAATGTATTACTGTTATCTATTCTTTTATGACATCATGATGCAATATTGACCAAAATCAAATGAGAGGCTATCTGACTACAGGTCAAGGTCAGAGTTCACATTTGCCTTGGGAATACTTTAATCATTTGTTTTAACATTATCGGAAAGGTTCACTCGAATCAATTGAGGAAGTACCTGATCAAATATCAACGTCAGCATGTTTAATGTCAGGGTCACATTCTCTGTGTGTTAAATAATGAATATTTTCTGATAACATTATCTTATGAATCAAAATTGATAAATGAGATTATATATGTACATAAATCGATAAAAAAAATCAGGGTCCTGAAGTTGAGAGTCAAATACTGGACAGTTTTATATCTAACTACGTTGTTTTGATGTTTTGGACTAGAGTGATCAAAATGAATCTGTAAATGCTAGATCATTCAAAGGTTATTATCAACTTAACTCGTTTATGATGTAGGCAGGCTGAAACATAGCTTTAGTTGCATTTTATCTTCCATGGTTTGTAGAGTGTGCTCCCTAATCTCCATACCAATCAGCATCTTTACCATTTTAGAGATTGCTATCTGATTAAGCACATGAATTCCTAATGACCTTTCACTGACTCAGCATTTCTTCTCCTACATATTGAATGTTTAGCCTTTATGTTTGTTTAGCCATCATTTTTACAGTTTAAGTTATCGTCTTGTTGACCTGATTATTCAGCATTGTTATGAAGTTTTTTGTTTTTATTGTCAAAATCTCAAGTATTATATCAAAACAGTTCCAAATCATATCTATTAAACAGTTCTTGAGAGAAGACATGGAACTTTGATACATTCATCCAATGCAAGACATGGAAAGAGATATTTTATCTGCTTTGTTTCGTTTGTACTGTGGTATTGTGTAGTTTATGGATATCTTTGTATTATGTTACAAGTCTCTTGATTGAATCTTTTTTACTGTTTAGAGTTGTTGATATGTGGAATCATCTGCCCACACAAATTGTACTTGAAAATACATTTAGAGAATTTGAACATTTGCTAGATATACACCACCAGGAAATAGTCTGTGAATACTAGAACTATTATTAATATTGATTAATGAGTCATTGATATTATAGATATTTTTGAGGTGTGTGTTATATGAACATAGTGGCTTTAATGGCTTTCAGCATATGTTCATAATTTTTCTATTGGTTTTTTCTTAAATCTTTATGATGTATTGCATTGTTGCATTTTCATATTATCGATAAATTATCATGCAAATAAAAGTGTTCAAATTAAACAGTTTCTTTTGTATTCATTATTGTGAGGGAAGTTACAGTCAGACCTGTCTTAGATGCCATCTTTGCCTTTGTCCTGTTAGTATCAGAACCAGGCGTTATCGGGCGAAGACGTGTTTAAATTTAAGTGAAGACGTCTTATAAATACCAGAAACAGGCGTTATCAGGTGATGATACATTGATATCCAAGTGAAGACATTTTATTTATATCATAATCAGACGTCATAAGGAGATATGTTGCCGTTATGGATTTCACAGCTTACCATCAGAAATTGTATACAGGCTTTACACATTTTATTACTTTTGATAAATTACTTCACTTATATAAGATTTTAATATAACGTTACCAGTGACGCTCAGTGACATACCTTATGTCCAGTGCTGTTAGGTGTTTTAGTTGTACTGTCTGTGAAATACATCAGATGTCTCCTGCTAGGGTAGTACTGCCCATATAAAACAATATAATCTCGTGGCACTCAGTTTTGGGGTTGTCAAAAGTATTATTTAGTGGACACTTGATTTCGTTGATGAAAATAGGTCAATAAATATATTTGTGATGATTTAACAGTTCATGGAGTTATGAAGTTGTGGTACACACGAAATGACTGTAGATAAATCTGCAACGAAAAATAAAGATTTTCTAGTATACTGTCAAAATATGCTCAGCTCTAGTGTTCAAGTCTACTAATGTCCCCTCTTCTGATACCCCATTAGTTATCAAGTGTCATGAAACAAAAATTGTGACACGGAATATAGTAAGCCATTGTCAATATATGCATACCATGAAAACTGTCATCCTATACTGATAATTCTTATAAAAGTTATTTCAAGTGGGAAATAGCCGTTATGCTCAGAAATGCAATTTCTCATGAAAGTCTAAAAAAGTATTCCTCTCCAGGAAGAAATGTGAAGCTTATTTTGGCAATTAAAGCACCTCAAGATGCTTTCATTCATGAAGAATATTCGATTCTACCATATCTCGGTCTTGAGATGAGGAGTTTTGAAATTTCAGTCAATTTGACCACTTTTGGTCCTGACCGTCAGGCCCTTGGGGTCAGTCAGGATAAAAATGGGCATACCATCAAGCCGTCATCCTTCACTCATAATTGTAACAAAGTTTGAAATATTTTTAATGGAAATTAAACAAATTATGTTCAAAAATCTAGTATTCTTATATAAACTACAGTAAACTTTACCGCCTCCCCACGGGGACATGCGAGACCCTGGGGCCATGGAATTCACAGTTTTGGTAAAGCACCTTAAGATGCTTCCATTCATGAAGAGTACATGCATTTGATTCTACCATGGCTGGGTCTTGAGAAAAATGTTTTTGAAATCCAAGTCAGTTTGACCCTTTTTTGCCCCGCCTCTCAGCCCATGGAGAGTGGGGAATGCATAATTCCCAAATTTGGTTCATCTTAGGCCAGGGAAGGTTTCTTCAAAAATTTATTGAAATCGGAACAGGGTTTTTAGAGAGGTCAAAAGTATTAAATTGTTTTGGTAAAGCACCTTAAGGCGAGATTTTGTCTCATGTGACCTTATAAAAGTTAGCAAACATTGTAATGTTTATCTCCTTGCAAAGCTGACCCAGATGCAATGAGATTTAACATAAACAACAAACAATTAGTTTTGAACATAAGTTGAATAGTAATGTATTTTCACAATCACCCAGACAGTTTTTGTTTTGATAGTTACTGCTTTCTAACTTTTAACACTTGCATGAGATAACAACATCTCAAACAAGAGCATACGCCATATGCCTGTTCTGTTGGTGTGAAATACAAAAGTACATAATAGCGGAAAATGGGTACAAACACTACAATGAAACAAACATTGTCAAATCAAATTATAGCCGAAAAAACACAATTTCAAAACATTATAATAAAGCCTACCAGATTAAAAAAAAAATCAGTTGAAAACTGAGGAAGAGGATTTCTTGGAAACATAACTTAAGGAACAATTAAAAAGTAACTGCTGACTCTAAATGTCAATTTAAAAAAAAATATTGTGAAGAAGTGAGCGATTTGATCATTATACAAACAAGTCCTAAAAACACTAACTACATTGTAATTTGTGCATATATATAACATTCACTGCTATCCCATGTTAATAATTCTAATCAAGTTTGAGTCATAATCAAATATTTTTCAGATATAAACTGTAGTAAATGTACACATTCCATGCAAGACTTTGGGGTTTTGAAATATACAATGCTGGTAAAGCATCTTATTGGTCATCCATCCATGAAGAATACATGATTCTGAGCCTTCAGAAGATTTTAGAAACTGTTGTCAATTTAACCCTGCCTTTAAGGCCTCCGAGTGATGAGGACCATATAACTTATTGTTTTGGTTCATCTTTGTCGTCACAGTGTGTTGTGGTTTTCGTTCAATTTATTGTCTTGAGTTGGTAAAATGTAGATTGTTTTTCCAACAGGTCTTCTGAGGTCATCTGGTGACTTCTAGCAGTTCACGATCAAGTAATATAGCAATATTCTTCAACCTATATACTGTATATAGAAGACTGGTGGTATTGTTATACTGTATATATAAGACTGGTGGTATTGTTATACTATATATAGAAGGCTGGTGGTATTGTTATACTATATATAGAAGGCTAGTGGTATTGTTATACTATATACAGAAGGCTAGTGGTATTGTTATACTATATATAGAAGGCTAGTGGTATTGTAATACTATATATAGAAGGCTGGTGGTATTGTTATACTATATATAGAAGGCTGGTGGTATTGTTATACTATATATAGAAGGCTGGTGGTATTGTTATACTATATATAGAATCCTGGTGTTAGTGTTATACTATATATAGAAGGCTGGTGGTATTGTTATACTATATATAGATGACTTGTGGTATTGGTATACTATATATAGAAGACTGGTGGTATTGTTATACTGTATATAGAAGACTGGTGGTATTGTTATACTATATATAGAAGGCTAGAGGTATTGTTATACTATATACAGAAGGCTAGTGGTATTGTTATACTATATATAGAAGACTGGTGGTATTGTTATACTATATATAGAATGCTAGTGGTATTGTTATACTATATATAGAAGGCTGGTGGTATTGTTATACTATATATAGAATCCTGGTGTTAGTGTTATACTATATATAGAAGGCTTTTGGTATTGTTATACTATATATAGATGGCTTGTGGTATTGGTATACTATATATAGAAGACTGGTGGTATTGTTATACTGTATATAGAAGACTGGTGGTATTGTTATACTATATATAGAAGGCTAGAGGTATTGTTATACTATATACAGAAGGCTAGTGGTATTGTTATACTATATATAGAAGACTGGTGGTATTGTTATACTATATATAGAAGGCTGGTGGTATTGTTATACTATATATAGAAGGCTGGTGGTATTGTTATACTATATATAGAATCCTGGTGTTAGTGTTATACTATATATAGAAGGCTTTTGGTATTGTTATACTATATATAGAAGACTGGTGGTATTGTTATACTGTATATAGAATCCTGGTGTTAGTGTTATACTATATATAGAAGGCTCGTGGTATTGTTATACTGTATATAGAAGACTGGTGGTATTGTTATACTATATATAGAAGGCTGGAGGTATTGTTATACTATATATAGAAGGCTGGTGGTATTGTTATACTATATATAGAAGGCTAGTGGTATTGTTATACTATATACAGAAGGCTAGTGGTATTGTTATACTATATATAGAAGGCTAGTGGTATTGTTATACTATATATAGAAGGCTGGTGGTATTGTTATACTATATATAGAAGGCTGGTGGTATTGTTATACTATATATAGAATCCTGGTGTTAGTGTTATACTATATATAGAAGGCTTTTGGTATTGTTATACTATATATAGATGGCTTGTGGTATTGGTATACTATATATAGAAGACTGGTGGTATTGTTATACTATATATAGAAGGCTGGCGGTAATGTTATACTATATATAGAAGGCTTGTGGTATTGTTATACTATATATAGAAGGCTTGTGGTATTGTTATACTATATATAGAAGGCTGGTGGTAATGTTATACTATATATAGAAGGCTGGTGGTATTGTTATACTATATATAGAAGGCTTGTGGTATTGTTATACTATATATAGAAGAATGGTGGTATTATCACGCCTTTTATTAAAGTTGTTTTGAATAAACTAAGTAAATTAATTTATCCAAATAAAAACTTTATATATTTTTATTTAAAGTAAAACTTTAATTTAGAAATAGAATTTTAAACTGCTCCATGTTACAAAATACTGTATTGTAAAAGAATGCGGAAAATACTTTAATTGTATAATTGTGAGGCTAGAATTAGTGGCTAGTTTATTTGTCAAGTTCTATTACAAAAGATGTCAGGTAATGCTCAATTTAGAGGTCTTGGCGGAGATTTTGTTCTATACAAAATCTAAGATGTTGTTACAGCAATTCACTTATAGCTATTCGGAACAGTATTCATTTCTACAATCAAAGAAATTGTCAAACCAGTTTATATGGTTACTTGTTGACACCACCGTGTGTTACAATAGGCGTTAATTGAGCTAGGTATTATTGTGGACTTTACGCTTACGTTGGATTTACGTAGAGCAAATTATGACATGTGTAGCGACGCGTGGGTCGCTTCGTATCGTTTTCCGGAATTTAGTACAACCCTGTCCGAGGAAGCGAGGAACTCTGGGAGAAAAAGTGACGTCACAGCCTCTTCCTTTGGAGGCCAAGATACGATAGGTCGGTATTGAAATTCGGGCAGGGTAATCTGTTAGATTTTTGTGTTGTCAGCGCCCATCTCTTCCCTAAAATGTTATAAAATGGTTTACTAAACATCAGTTGCCACCTACAACCCGATAGGTTTGATTTCCGACCGTGTATTTTGGTATATTTTTCGACTTATGCGGACTTAAGTTTTGGCTGGAACCTCGTGTCGTGATTGAAATTTGGTTAAATAGTGGATAATTCGAGAATTGGTATTCTCGGGGAGTAGTTTTCTCTCGTTCGGTGAGGCTAATTTTGTGTGCCCCCCCCTCGCCAAGACGAACGTAGGAGAAGGCGGTAGTGTTGAGTTAAACTTTGTAAATTTGGAGTCGGTCACGTGGCGGAGATATGTCCGTTCGGCGAGGTTTGAGACTCGCTCCGAGGAACGGTGTCATATTCCGTGGGCCAAGAGTTAATTTAGCTAGAGAATTTCGACAACCACGACATTGGTTCCTGCCTGGTAGTTAGTTTAGGTAAAAGTTTGTTTATTTCAGGTGGCTTCTGTACATTGTTAGGGTTAATTAAAAACACTCACTGAGCCGGTTAAATGTGTAGCGACGCGTGGGTCGCTTCGTGTCGTTTTCCGGAATTTGGTACAACCCTGTCCGAGGAGGCGAGGAACTCTGGGAGAAAAAGTGACGTCACAGCCTCTTCCTTTGGAGGCCAAGATACGATAGGTCGGTATTGAAATTCAGGCAGGGTAATCTGTTAGATTTTTGTGTTGTCAGCGCCCATCTCTTCCCTAAAATGTTATAAAATGGTTTACTAAACATCAGTTGCCACCTACAACCCGATAGGTTTGATTTCCGACCGTGTAATTTGGTATATTTTTCGATTTATGCAGACTTAAGTTTTGGCTGGAACCTCGTGTCGTGATTGAGGGGAACGTTCGCTAGCTGTTGAAAATTTGTTAAATAGTGGATAATTCGAGAATTGGTATTCTCGGGGAGTAGTTTTCTCTCGTTCGGTGAGGCTAATTTTGTGTGCCCCCCTCGCCAAGACGAACGTAGGAGAAGGCGGTAGTGTTGAGTTGGACTTTGTAAATTTGGAGTCGGTCACGTGGCGGAGATTTGTCCGTTCGGCGAGGTTTGAGACTCGCTCCGAGGAACGGTATCAGATTCCGTGGGCCGAGAGTTAATTTAGCTAGAGAATTTCGACAACCACGACATTGGTTCCTGTCTGGTAGTTAGTTTAGGTAAAAATTTGTTTATTTCAGGTGGCTTCTGTACATTGTTATGGTTAATTTAAAACACTCACTGAGCCGGTTAAATGTCTTTCATGCTAAACTTTACTCTTGTAAAATATATAATAAATTGTTGAATCTGTTTAATTCTTCTCGTCATTATTGCCAGTACTTGGTCGAAATTTGTTAGTGAAAGCTGCAAGCGAAAGCGGCAGTCGAACCCATTGAGCACTTTTATTATTGTAACTACAGAGGTGACGTCCGCGGGGCGGCCACTAGCGGGTCGCGAGACGTCGTTCGTTACAATTGGAACCTCCGGCGGGACTCGATGCTAAAAAGATACCATTAGGAGTATAGGGAAAACTAAGGTTTAAAGGTCAAGATAAGTTATAAATAATTCTATCTGAAATTGGTTCGACTGTTTGATAACTACTTCTATTAAAAACTTAGTCATTAAGTGCTGGCAGTGATGGCGGAGGGCGGTGAGTTTAATTTTGATATATTTTTACACATGTATAGGACGCTTGTCATGCGCAGTTAGACTTAACGCTAACAACTGAGAAAAATATAACTTTTGATTGGATAGGTAATCAAGAATCGAAATTTGATTGGCTAATCTAACTTCTCACCATTTTGGGGTATACTAGTGTTTCCAAAGTTGAGCTGTGTCACTTTGGGCGCAGCATTTGATGAATAAAGATTGATATTTGGAAACTCAAAGAAGCCTTCTGGTATACTTCAGGTGAGTCAAGTTCATTTTAATTGTATTACATAGAATATGCTTATTTTTAATATCGAGACTCAGTTTAAATGGATCTTAATTATTATTTGTATTATTTTTATCTTTATCATTACTATTGATTTTTGATTTATCATAATGTATGTAAATATTTATTATTTTTGAGTTATTGTAAGATTTTATTAACGTAAACGTCAGATTTATATTGTACTTTTAATTTGATGATTTTAGATTATTTATTTCATTCATATCCCGTTTCGTCCGGAAATCCATTCCTTTCCGGAATCGGTTCTAATTTTATATGTACATGTTTTATTTCCGGATTGGTTATCGCGAAGTTTTAGAAGAATGCAAATCAGATATAATTGCGAGAATTTGACTAAATACTCATCATTATTTATAAGGGAGTATATTATTCAAAAAATGTGTTATATGGTTTACAACCCGAGAACTAGCCGCAGGCTGGTGATCGAAATGAATGGTTAATTTCAGTATCATGCTCATACACTGTAACGTATGCCTAATATGTTAGGCGTATATCCAAAATAATTCTAGGTGTAATATTGATATCATCTAAGCGTTATGCACTTATGTATGTCCATTTAGTTTCATTTTAGGTATTGTGAAATTTATTTGTAAATTTTATTGTGTCACTTTGGGCGCAGCATTTGATGAATAAAGATTGATATTTGGAAACTCAAAGAAGCCTTCTGGTATACTTCAGGTTACAGAACCCAGCAGAAACCCTCATACCAGTATTGTTATACTATATATAGAAGGCTAGTGGTATTGTTATACTGTATATGGAAGGCTTGTGGTATTGTTATACTATATATAGAAGGCTAGTGGTATTGTTATACTATATATAGAAGGCTAGTGGTAATGTTATACTATATATGGAATCTTCGAGAAGAACAATCACACAATCCACTCAAGGCTTAAACCTCTGTTCTGTTTCAGCATCTTCTAAATCTAATGAATAATTGATAGTCCACAAATCCTGTTAATTATCAAATATATCACTATATATAAGCAAGAACAGTATATTTATCACCAGTTGTACAATTAAATAAAGGGAACTTCAAACTGCTGTCTTACTGTCAATGCATTTATAAGATAAGTTTATCAGTGAACAGGATTCTTCATCAACTTACTGGACTGGATTATTTAGTTTCTTTTGTGAAAATCCTGGAAATATTTATTTGGTTTTGTAGGAATTCCAAGACCAGATCTTTCCAGAAGGCACGTTGCTCTTCCTGTAAAAGGCAACTGACTTAAGATGAACTAAAGTTTGGAATGTAGACTATAGGACATACTCCACAAATTAAAGAAAGCGAAATGCAACTAAAGCCTAAACAAAGCAAGGGACTTGTTATATTGATAGAAAACAGCATACCAAATTTAGTTAAAATCTGAAAAAAAATCCCAAATCATTAGACAGAAACCTTAAAACAGACAAGCAGACTGACAAACTAGACACAATAATCATAAAAAGTATATTTCAAAACTATCTTACATATACATTTATGTCATTCTACTCAAGGGTATCACTGCATGCCTAACAGACAACTGACATATCAAAGTTTCTATGAATTGGGATTCAGAAAATGGACCCTCATTGGTGAAGTTATGAAAATAAAATAAGGTTTGATCAAATATTTTTTCTAAATAAATTTTGGAGTTGATTGTTTCAACTGGATGGTTTTACTGCATAAAGATACTGATTTTATGAGAATATTTGTTGCAGTTGAAATATTTGTTTTCTTACATTTTCAGATACTTATTCCGCTGTTATTTTGTCATTTGCCCAATAAATCATTTTGTATATTGAACTGAATTATCTGTTTAACTCAATGGCACATGAACTTAAGAAAAGAAATTACTCGTACATAATCACACTAACTTTGTGCCGTCAAGATCAATTTCCCAATATCAGGTCAAAACACCAGTTGCTGAAATTCATTTTTATTCTCTATACGGTTTAACCAATAAGAAGGCAACCTAATTATCAGTGCTGTCTAAACTTTAGGATTTTGGATACTTTCAAGTAACCATTTAACATATTGGATTACAAAAAATGAATACTTGAGGCAGAAATTACATACCCATACCCCGATCTACATTAATCATTCAAAATCTAGACACATTGATTGCTTCTTCTCTTTTTCTCATCGATCAAGTCAAGCCTTAAATGACATTTAAACATTTTGAGAGTAGTGTAGTATCATCTGTGCCCTTATGCCTTTAACATGTGAGAGTAAAATTTCTGAATGAGGAAATTAATTAACCATTCAACTTCAATATGATCCTGGGCTAAAGCAAAGTCAGATAAAAAACATAGGTAAGAAAATTGCATGAACTTCGCACTCTGAGAAGCTTCTCCAACAGGTGTTCTGAAATTGGTCTAAGGGATAGTCAAAGCAGTGACTGACAACATTCTCCACACAAATATAATAATCAACCAAGCAAGTTACCCTGTGAGAAAAACTTCAGCTGTTGCATTGCTTCTAAAGAACAATTCTTCTGAAGGTACTGACCAAGCTGTTGCAGAAGGTCATTGCTTCTATATCAATGTCACAGGGCAAAGAAAACACAGCAGTCGTTCTCCTCCTTGTATCTATTTATAATCGGCGGACGCTCATGAGGAAAACCCTAAACACAAACAAACAAACGGCCTCATAAGAACACCTATTATTCTGTATGACAATGTGACAATGGACCGATATAAAAAATTAAACAATTATGATTCCAAATTTATAATTATTAATTAATGATTAATCAAATGTATAATATAACGTTTAATTACCTTCCAAGACCTGTACAAGGTCTGGTAAAATGTATCAAAGCCAGTTGTCTTGTCAAATTGGAACCAAGCGGACTCCCGAGGATACGTCCCCACCCTGGTCTACGGCCGACTGCGATAAATGCGCGGTTGTAAAATGGTTTGATATCCTTAACTTTCACACTAGCATGCTTTCCTCACAACTTACACCCTATTTAGCATATAACTTAATAACAACACCAAATATGGACAAGACAGGACGTACACGGGACATACACAGGACGTGCACATAGGACTATCGTGGCACAGGCAAAACACGTGAATATACTAAAAACTGGGAAAAGGTGTTTTCCCGTTCCACTACAGATAATATATATGTACCTGTCACATCAATATATAAACATGTGTGATAATGACAATTTATCTATATCATTTTACAACCCCAAAATCACCTATGTTACAACACTTTATCGCTTCATAAAATTTGTTGTGAATTATTAGATATTCGATAAGCACTTAATACAGTAGGTGTAATGAAGGACATTGCAATGTCCCTGAACTTACCACAGCAAATGCTTAACAAAGTGTTTGGGATGTAATAATACTCCTGTCCTACTGGTTTTACGTGCCTAAGGTTGATTTAGAATTTGATATCTGACAATATCTAAATGTACACCATTCAGAAACATTATTATTAATATGTTTATAATTTCTCTAATTGCTAAATATGGGCGGATGTCATATATTACTGCGTCTGCACACCAATCTATATCTAAATCAGACCTTACTGATGGGCTCCGCCTGATTGCTATAGTGACAGATGAAGTTTCACGTGTCTTTATACTTGAAAATATCTGCTTGTAATTGGAAAACGTGTAAATTTTCAGTAAGAAGCCACATCGACTCAACAGCGGTCATTTTGTTAATTCAGGAAGCTGAAATGGCATTATATTACTGATTGTAGCATAATAACATTCCTTCCAAATTTGGAATAAAATGGGACAATACCAACATTTTGACCGATCATTTACTTACACATACATGTAAATTCAATCAAATATTTGAGTTCACTTCTGTAACACATATTACAATAATAAAAGCAATTAAGAGGTCCCTCTAAGACATTGGCTTCCACTACTGTTTGATCTTTTAAAAAACATCTTTTCCCTGCTTTACTGTCAAATACAAGATGGCAACATGTCAGCCATTTTGCTTTTCTGGTCAAACAAAAATTAAAAGGTACAATTAGTGACCAAAAAGTACCTTTATAAGAAATTCAGTACTCTTTTCAAAAAAAAAAAAAAAAATGATTGTGAAGGGTATGCTATATAGAAAGAATAGTTGACAGAATAGATTTGATACAACACTCTCCGGCATATGCTTTTTGTGTGTATTGTGTAAAACTTAAAATGAGATGAATGTGACATGCCAAGTAATGATAATTATAAATCTGATTTGTGTGCGTAGTTTGCAAAGTTGTATAGCACATGTTTGTGATTGTAATGTTTAGTGTTAAGTTGTAAAACTTCAGCAAAAACAGAAACTGAAATCATAGTATATACCAGGCATTGCATAACATATATACGATGGAATAAAACTTGTTTTGCATTCGTTTATGCCAAATAGTAAAGAATGGTTATTATTGAAAAATATGTTGGATTTTGATTACAGGAAAATACAAAGTTAAATTGAAAAAGAAACGAAATACATGATTGATTTTCTGTGCTCTATGTAAAAATAGGGAAAATGTAACGTCACGAGCAGGGTTCGAACCTGCGCGGGAAGATCCCATTGGATTTCAAGTCCAACGCCTTAACCACTCGGCCATCGTGACTCACAGTTTTCAAGCGAGCAGTATTTTATAAACATATACAAAGTGAGGTTAGCCTCGTTTTAGTGATAAAGGTGAAGGCTGTTTGTGACTGACAACGTATGTAAACTTCCTGTTCAAGATTTGAGCCGAAATAAGATATTGTCAGATATTTATGTAAGTAATAGTGGTCAAGTCTAAGTTTATCCAACCACAGAATATGATCAATATGAAATCGACTTATACCATGTTGTCTACGTGATTGTAAATTTCCATCGACTACCGAGTCGCTTCAATACGCACATGCTTTCGTTTCCGCCATCCTTTTTCGATAATGCGTTAAGTAACTCCGACACAACGACCCTTTCTCTACGGAGGACAAAAAAACATCCTCAGACACAACGGTGTCCAGACAAAAGTAAACCCAAAACTGATTTATTACCAGGTACCTGACCATTCAGACATTTGTAAATTGCAAACAAAAGTAAAATATTCGGTACATGTATGTGTTGTCTAATTTGTTTACCGTTCAGTGTAGTACACAGTGTAATGCAATGGACATGTACAGCCAAATTGAATCTACTTGAAAAATGCACTCAGCAGTGTTTTTTTTTTTTTTTTTTTACAAAACATGTTATTTCTACAAAGTATAACTTCATTGGCTAGACTTAGTAGTGGTAGACTTTATCAATTTGTGTAAAAAGTAGGAAACATACAACTAATTGTATTTTTGAAATTTAGAAAAAAATAAGATTTGATAAACTCAGTTTTCTCTAAGGAATTAGGGATGTATTGTATCCAATTTAAAACCTTGTTATTTTACTCCCTTTATAGCAGACAGGGAAAAAATGAGTAAACTCAGGAATGAATGTGTGACTGCCAAACTGGCACTGGTTACTTCTGGAGTGACTAAGGATGTTATGATCTCGTATGACCAGGTGGATGAAGAAATCACCAAAAAGCTGCGGGGTATGTTATATATGTGATTTTTAAGGAAAGGACTGGAATTTTTGTCAATTTGTCACATAATTTCTGTTATGAGTGTAATACACACAATTCATGTTATCCAGTATAATAGCACAGAGATATAAAGCTAGCTTAATTCCTTCTGGGATTCCTCTTTGGGACTCACTTGTATTGGATGTTTGGCAATGCCTGTCCTATGATGAGGGACATTGTCCAATGTTTGGTATAAATGAGTCCCAATGAGGAATCCCTGAAGGGATTAGACCTAGCTGTGATTGGTGAAACATTTACCATTTCTGCTGTTTTGATTGTAACAAATCTGACTTATAGTGTCATCTGCATTGTGACTAAACCAAAAGCCCACGAGAATGATCTGATATTGATCAATATGATTGATCGCTGGTTTGGTAGATTTTTTGGTAAATGTTTGCAAAATATTTTACATGCATTTAAGTTTGATGTGATAGACAAAATGTTATGATATTTTTAAAAATTTGTAACAGATTTGTAAACCTCACCACTAATTTGGTAAAACATATAATTCTTCAGATTCCTTATGTAAATTCCATATAGAATGGAAGTCATAGCAATTTATTTTTATTGAAAAAAAAAAATCATTTTAGAAAATGAAACACCAACAAAAATTCAAGCTGACATGTGTTTTCAGAAAAGCTGGTGGGTGAGGGAATCCGGGCTTGGCTAGAAACTGAGGATATCAAGAGTGGAGCAGACATCTTTGCTAGAATAGGACAGGCTGTTGTGGATAGTAGTGTTAGTATAAGACTTATAACCCTGACAACACTAATTACAACCCTGACAACACTAGTTATTACCCTGACAACACAATTTATTACCCTGACAACACTTGTTATCAACCTGACAACACTAGTTATTACCCTGACAACACTAGCTCTAATCCTCACAACACTAGCTATAACCCTTACAACACTAGCTATAACCCTCACATCACTAGCTATAACCATCACAACAATAGCTATAACCCTGACAAACTAGTTATTACCTTGACAACACTAGCTATAACCCTCACAAAACTAGCTATAACCCTCACAACGCTAGCTATAACCCTGACAAACTAGGTATTACCCTGCCAACACTAGATATAACCCTCACAACACTAGCTTTAACCCTCTCAACACTAGTTACAGCCCTGACAAACTAGTTATTACCCTGAGAATACTAGTTATAACCATGACAACACTAGTTATAACACTGAAAACACTGGCCATATCCCTGACAAAAATAATAATAACCATAAAACATTAATGATAACCCTGACAACACTAGTTATTACCCTGACAACACTACATATAACTATGACAACTCTAGTTATTACCCTGACAACACTAGGTATAACCCTGACAACACTAGTTATTACCCTGACAATGCTAGTTATAACCATGACAACACTAGTTATAACACTGAAAACACTGGCCATATCCCTGAAAAAAATAATAATAACCATCAAACACTAATGATAACCCTGACAACACTACCTATAACCCTGACAAAACTAGCTCTAACCCTCACTTCACTAGCTATAACCCTTACAACACTAGCTATAAACCTCACAACACTAGCTATAACCTTTACAACACTAGCTATAACCCTCACAACACTAGCTATAACCCTGACAAACTAGTTATTACCCTGACAACACTAGCTATAACCCTCACAACACTAGCTATAACCCTCACAACACTGACTATAACCTTCACCACACTAGCTATAACCCTCACAACACTAGCTTTAACCCTGACAAACTAGTTATTACCCTGAGAATACTAGTTGTAACCTTGACAACACTAGTTTTAGCCCGGCAACATTAGTTATTAACCTGACAACACTAGCTATAACCCTGGCAACACTAGTTTTAACCCTGACAACACAATTTATTACCCTGACAACACTTGTTATAAACCTGACAACACTATTGATTACCCTGACAACACTAGTTTTTCACCTGACAACACTAGCTATAACCATAACAACACTAGTTATAACACTGAAAACACTGGCTATATCCCTGACAAAAATAATAATAACCATAAAACACTAATGATAACCCTGACAACACTAGTTATTACCCTGACAACACTACATATAACTATGACAACTCTAGTTATTACCCTGACAACACTAGGTATAACCCTGACAACACTAGTTATTACCCTGACAACACTACCTATCAATATGACAACACTAGTTATAAACCTTGTAACACTAGCTATAACCCTGACAGCAATAGATATAACCCTCACAACACTAGTTATAACCCTTACAACACTAGCTATAACCCTCACAACACTAGCTATAACCCTCACAACTCTAGCTATAACCCTGACAAACTAGTTATTACCCTCACAACACTAGCTATATCCCTGACAAACTAGTTATTACCCTCACAACACTAGTTATAGCCCTGACAAACTAGTTATTACCCTGAGAATACTAGCTATAACCTTGACAACACTAGTGATTACCCTGACAACACTAGTTTTTCACCTGACAACACTAGTTATAACCATAACAACACCAATGATAACCCTGACAACACTAGTTATTACCCTGACAACACTACATATAACTATGACAACTCTAGTTATTACCCTGACAACACTAGGTATAACCCTGACAACACTAGTTATTACCCTGACAACACTACCTATCAATATGACAACACTAGTTATAAACCATGTAACACTAGCTATAACCCTGACAGCAATAGATATAACCCTCACAACACTAGTTATAACCCTTACAACACTAGCTATAACCCTCACAACACTAGCTATAACCCTCACAACTCTAGCTATAACCCTGACAAACTAGTTATTACCCTCACAACACTAGCTATAACCCTCACAACACTAGCTATAACCCTCACAACACTAGCTATATCCCTGACAAACCAGTTATTACCCTAACAACACTAGTTATAGCACTGACAAACTAGTTATTACCCTGAGAATACTTGCTATAACCTTGACAACACTAGTGATTACGCTGACAACACTAGTTTTTCACCTGACAACACTAGTTATAACCATAACAACACCAATGATAACCCTGACAACACTACATATAACTATGACAACTCTAGTTATTACCCTGACAACACTAGGTATAACCCTGACAACACTAGTTATAACCCTGACAACACTAGTTATAACCCTGACAACACTAGTTATAACACTGACAACACTATAACACTCCCTGACAAAAATAATAATAAACCCTCAAACACTAATGATAACCCTGACAACACTAGCTATAAACCTCACAACACTAGCTATAACCCTCACAACACTAGCTATAAACCTCACAACACTGTCTATAACCCTCACAACACTAGCTATAACCCTGACAAACTAGCTATAACCCTGACAAACTAGTTATTACCCTGATAACACTAGCTATAACCCTCACAACACTAGCTATAACCCTATAACCCTCACAACACTAGCTTTAACCCTGACAAACTAGTTATTACCCTGCCAACACTAGCTATAACCCTGACAACACTAGCTTTAAACCTCACAACACTAGCTATAACCCTGACAACACCAATTATAGCCCTGACAAACTAGTTATTACCCTGAGAATACTAGTTGTAACCTTGACAACACTAGTTTTAACACTAACAACACTAGTTATAACCATGACAACACTAGTTATAACCCTGACAACACTAGTTATTACCCTGACAACACTAGGTATAACCCTGACGACACTAGTTATTACCCTGACAACACTACATATAACTATGACAACTCTAGTTATTACCCTGACAACACTAGGTAACCTTGATAGTATTCAACCCTGACAACACTAGCTATAACCCTGATAACACTAGTTATAACCCTGACAACACTAGCTATAACCCTGGCAACACTAGTTTTAACCCTGACAACACAATTTATTACCCTGACAACACTTGTTATAACCCTAACTGTTTCTTTAGCTCGGCATGTTTATTTTTTTACCTGACAACACTAGCTATAACCCTGACAACACTAATAATAACACTAATGATAACCTGACAACACTAGTTATAACCCTGACAACACTAGCATATAACTAGTTATTACAACACTAGTTATACCCTGACAACACTAGCTATAACCCTGACAACACTAGTTATTACCCTGACAACACTAGTTATTACCCTGACAACACTAGTTATAACCCTGACAACACTAGTTATTAACCCTGACAACACTACACTATATATGACAACAATAATAATAACCAACACTAGCTATAACCCTGACAACACTAGACATAACCCTATACAACACTAGTTATAAACACTGACAACACTGGCTATATCTATAACCCTCACAACACTAGCTATAACCCTGACAACACTAGTTATAACCCTGACAACACTAGATATAACCCTGACAACACTAGTATAACCCTGACAACACTAGCTACAACACTAGTTATAACCTATCACAACACTAGCTATACAAAATGGTTATATACCCTGACAACACTAGCTATAACCCTCACAACACTAGCTATAACCCTGACAACACTAGCTATAACCCTGACAAAACTAGTTATAACCCTGACAACACTAGTTATAACCCTGACAACACTAGCTAGCCCTAACACTAGTTATAACCATGACAACACTAGTTATAACCCTGACAACACTAGTTATTACCCTGACAAAATGGTTATTACCCTGACAACACTAGCTTTAACCCTCACAACACTAGCTATAACCTTGACAACACTAGTGATTACCCTGACAACACTAGATTTTTACCTGACAACACTAGTTATAACCATGACAACACTAGTTATAACCCTGACAACACTAGTGCTATAACCCTATACTAACCCTGACAACACTAATTATGACAACACTAGTTATAAACCTTGTAACATAGCAAACCCTGACAACAATATGAACACTACCCTGACAACACTAGCTATAACCCTGACAACACTAAACTATAATATAACCCTCAGCAACACTAGTTATAACCCTGACAACACTAGTTATAACCCTGACAACACTTATAACCCTGACAACACTAATAACCCTCACAACACTAGTTATAACCCTTACAACACTAGCTATAACCCTTACAACACTAGCTATAACCCTCACAACACTAGCTATAACCCTCACAACACTAGCTATAACCCTGACAAACTAGTTATTACCCTGCCAACACTAGCTATAACCCTCACAACACTAGCTTTAACACTCATAACACTAGTTATAGCCCTGACAAACTAGTTATCACCCTGAGAATACTAGCTATAACCTTGACAACACTAGTGATTACACTCACAACACTAGTTATCACCCTGAGAATACTAGCTATAACCTTGACAACACTAGTGATTATCCTGACAACACTACCAATAACCCTGACAACACTAGCTATAAACCTCACAACACTAGCTATAACCCTCACAACACTAGCTATAACCCTGACAAACTAGTTATAGCCCTGACAAATTAGTTATTACCCTGAGAATACTAGCTATAACCTTGACAACACTAGTTATTACCTTGACAACACTAGCTATAACCATGAAAACACTAGTAATTACACTGACAATGCTAGTTATAACCCTGACAACAATAGCTATAAACATGACAACACTAGCTATGACCCCAACAACACTAGTTATAAACCTGACAACAATAGCTATAACTGTGACAACACTACATATGACCCCAACAACACTAGTTATAACCCTGACAAACTACTTATTACCCTGAAATTACCAGTAATTACCCTGACAATGCTAGTTATAGCCAGACAACATTAGTTATTACCCTGACAACACTAGCGATAACCCTGACATCACTAGCTATAACCCTGACAATACTAGTTATAACCTAATAGCACTAGTGCTTAACCTTACCACAATAGATATAACCCTGACAACACTAGCTATTACCCTGATAACACTAGCTATAACCCTGACAACACTACTTATAACCATGACAGCAATAATTATAACCCTTAAAGCATTATTTAAATGACTGATAACACTAGTTATAACCCTCACAACACTAGCTATAAACCTTACAACACTAGCTATAACCCTGACAACCCTAGTTATTACAATAACAACATAAGTGATATCTTTGACAACACTAGTCATTACCCTGACAACACTATCTATAACCCTGACAACAATAACTATAACCCTCACAGCACTAACAATAACCCTTACAACACTAGTTATAATCTTGACAACACCAGTTAATACCCTGAAAACACTGGTTATAACCCTAACACTTGTTTTAGCCCGGCAACATTAGTTATTAACCTGACAACACTAGCTATAACCCTGGCAACACTAGTTTTAACCCTCACAACACTAGATTTAACCCCCACAATACTAGTTATAACCATTACAACACTAGCTATTACCCTGACAAAATGGTTATTACCCTGACCACACTGGCTATAACCCCAATCACAAAAAATTATAACCATAAAACACTAGTTATAACCCTGACAACACTAGTGCTTACCCTTACCACAATAGCTATAACCCTGACAACACTAATTGTTACCTTCACAGCAATAATTATAACCCTTGAAGCATTAGTTAAAGCCCTGACAACAATAGTTATTACCCTGACAATGCTAGTTATAACCCTGACAACAATGACTATAACCGTGACAACACTAGTTATAACCCCAACAACACTAGCTATAACCCTTACAACACTAGTTATTACCCTGACAACACTAGTTATAACCCTGACAACACCAGTTATTACCCTGACAACACTGGTTATAACCCTAACAACACTAGTTTTAGCCCGGCAACATTAGTTATTAACCTGACAACACTAGCTATAACCCTGGCAACACTAATTTTAACCCTCACAACACTAGTTTTAACCCTCACAACACTAGCTATAACCATTACAACACTAGCTATTACCCTGACAAAATGGTTATTACCCTGACAACACTAGCTTTAACCCTCACAACACTAGTTATAGCCCTGACAAACTAGCTATTACCCTGAGAATACTAGTTGTAACCTTGACAACACTAGTTTTAACACTAACAACACTAGTTATAACCTCGACAACACTGGCTATATCCCCAATTACAAAAAATTATAACCATAAAACACTAGTTATAACCCTGACAACACTAGTGCTTACCCTTACCACAATAGCTATAACCGTGACAACACTAGTTGTAACCTTCACAGCAATAATTATAACCCTTGAAGCATTAGTTAAAGCCCTGACAATGCTAGTTATAACCCTGACAACAATGACTATAACCGTGACAACACTAGTTATAACCCCAACAATACTAGCTATAACCCTTACATCACTAGTAATTACCCTGACAATGCTAGTTATAACCCTGACAACAATAGCTATAACCGTGACAACACTAGCTATAACCTTGACAACACTAGTTATAACCCTTACAACACTAGTTATTACCCTGACAACACTAGCTATAACCCTTACAACACTAGTTATAACCCTTACAACACTAGTTATTACCCTGACAACACTAGTTATAACCCTGACAAAACTAGTAATTACCCTGACAATGCTAGCTATAACCCTGACAACCCTAGTTATTACATTAACAACATAAGTGATATCTCTGACAACACTAGTCATTACAATGACAACACTAGCTATAACCCTCACAACACTAGCTATAACCCTGACAAACTAGTTATTACCCTGAAAACACTAGTTATAACCCTGACAACACTAGTTATTACCCTGGCGACACTAGTTATAACCTTGACTATTCTTGTTATAACCCTGACATCACTAGTTATTACCCTGGCGACACTAGTTATAGCCTTGACTATTCTTGTTATAACCCTGGCAACACTAGTTATAATCCTTACAGCTTTAGTTGTAACTTGAACAACACTAGTCATAATCCTTACAGCTTTAGTTGTAACTTGGACAACACCAGTTGTAAACCTGACAACACTAATCTTTGTTTGTCTGTGTTTTATTTTTTCCAGATTTTCTTGTTTGTCATGAATACAGAGTCAGTTAGGTCTAAGATTTGTCAGGATCAGCTTGCTTTAGCTTATGTCTCAAACAAATCAATTCTTCCAGTTGCTCTGCTTCCAAACCAAGAACTTCTCAATCTCATGGACAATGGAATGTAAGTTTGTAATGTTATTTTTGATATAATTATGTGATTTATTAATGATTATAGATCATACATACAGGGCTTGTAAAAGGACCAAAACAAGGGTTAGCCTGATAGCAATGATCCATTCAGGTTTCAAATGTAAAATATATTACACCTAACATGCTTGCAAAATGAAACAGGAGTGTGCTCAGTTGGGTTTACTTAGATACATCCTCGACACTTCAGAGGTGACAATCACGTTTACTGTCTGCACCTCTGAAACATATCATAGCAAAATTGAAGATTCCATGTGCGACACCTCGTGGACAGAAAACGATAGTTTGATCCTTTGATGTACATAAAACAAATCTTGGGGTCACATTGTGGTATATTGTCATTTTTAACTATTGTAATACTGGTAAGATTTTAGCTCACCTGGTCTGAAGGTCAAAAGCATCCATAGGGGAGAACCTTTTTTCAAATCTCCCTGCGTCCGTGGTCCGTCCGTCTGTCCGTCCTTAAACAATTCTTGTTACCGCTATTTCTGGAAAAGTACTGGATGGATCTTTGTCAAATTTCATATGGAGCTTCCCCTTGATCCCTAGTTGTGCATTGTACCTTTTTTGGACTGATTCGAATTCAAGACGGCCATCTTGGATTTTGAAAAGTTTGTTATCGCTATTTCTGAGAAAATACTTGATGGATCTTTCTCAAATTTCATGTGCAGGTTGCCCTTGGTCCCTAATTGTGCATTTTACCTTTTTTGGACTGATCTGAAATCAAGATGGCTGAGTTCAAGACCCACAGATCTCGTTGTTAGTTGCCATGTACCAACCACAGAAAATATGTTTTTTTCCCAAATACTCTGGCTTTCCACCAACATCCAAACATCGCACATCTTAATTTAAATGACCCTGGCAAAATACAAACAAAAAGTGTATTTCAATACATCCAGTGTCCTTGATACATGATGTATATACAAATACCCCAATGCACAACTAGTTGGCCTGTGCAGATCACCCTACAGCTATGAGTCAATAACCACCTTCAGTTTGAATATCATGCATACCTGGTATATACAACACTTATTTCACACAAGCATATTTTCTTCGATATTCTATCATATTGATTCAAGACCATGTCCATTATCCACCTGTAACTGACTGCTATCTAATAATTATATTATATTAAATTATATTTGCTAATAGGTTCTTAATAAAAATATCTTGTGCCATCATTGAGTACATTCAATGAAGACCAGTTCATTTACATTTAAAACACCTGTAACAAACAAACAAAAAATAAACAAATCTTTAAGAACTGAAAACAGATCCTCAAATGGTGGGCGCCAAGATCCCACTGGGATATCTTGTAGTATAAAAAGTGTGTCTCGGCCCCCATAAAGAGATGAGCACATGCATAATGTAAGAACCTTGGGTGTAAATTCTGTGTGATATATTTGAAAGTTGAAATCCTCACCCCATTAACCATACATGTATAGAACTGCTTGGCCTCAAGAGATAAACACATTTGTTATGTATGTGTGGCACACCTCAAGGGACATTCATTCTGGCTTATATTTTTCATATAGTTGAGATACCATCCTGATAACCATGTTAACTCTTACTGTGAATTAAAAGAGAAAGACACTAATGATATAAGAATTTACCCATTGGTTTTGCCCCGTCAAAATAGTAAAGTGACTTAACTTTGATATGGAAATAATTGAAATAACCAACCTATAGGCATGTATAAAATCTTTGGGCTTTAAGATCCAGGTGAGACCTTATGGGCCCCTTGTTTTTTCCAGGAATAAATTAAATGACTTTGTATTGTGCCTTCAGTTTTGCAATGACATGTTAAATTTTCTGTTTTAGAAAATAACTTTTTATATTTATTACAAATGGTAAAAATTCAGCCATATTACTGAGTGGTTTGGTATCCTGTAGGTGAACCAAAGTGTTGAATTATGTCTACTGGCAGAGTATTGTGATTATCAACTGGTTTTGGGATTTACTGGGCTCACATGTTCTCTTTTCTAGATAAATGAGATGAAACTTCACTAAGAGAGTCTGATTGGCTAATTGAAATATTTAAATGAGCATTAGATACATTCCTTTTGATAAGATAAATGTCCACTTTTGGTTTTACTTGCAGATTATTTTCTTCATTATCTTGAGGAAGTTTAAATGATATATGTTGTGTTTCACAAACACATTTGATCAAATCTAGTTTTTCTTTAAAATTCCATTACATGCCTCTTAGCTGCTTACATGTAGCTACAGGGGGTTGACAATGGTAGTCAAAATATCGCAATATGTGTCTGAAGTGATAGTCAGTATATCACAATTTGTTTCTGTAGTGATAGTCAGTATATCACAATATGTGTCTGTAGTGACAGTTAGTATATCACAATATGTGTCTGTAGTGATAGTCAGTATATCACAATTTGTGTCTGTAGTGATAGTCAGTATATCACAATATGTGTCTGTAGTGATAGTCAGTATATCACAATTTGTGTCTGTAGTGATAGTCAGTATATCACAATTTGTGTCTATAGTGATAGTCAATATATCACAATATGTGGCTATAGTGATAGTCAATGTATCACAATTTGTGTCTGTAGTGATAGTCAGTATATCACAATTTGTGTCTGTAGTGATAGTCTGTATATCACAATATGTGTCTGTAGTGATAGTCAGTATATCACAATATGTGTCTGTAGTGATAGTCAGTATATCACAATATGTGTCTGTAGTGATAGTCAGTATATCACAATTTGTGTCTGTAGTGATAGTCAGTATATCACAATTTGTGTCTGTAGTGATAGTCAATATATCACAATTTGTGTCTGTAGTGATAGTCAGTATATCACAATATGTGTCTGTAGTGATAGTCAGTATATCACAATATGTGTCTATAGTGATAATTTACTGAAATATCATTTCTAGTATCACATATCACGGCACCTCTCTAAGATTATAGAGACTAGAGAAGCTTAGGTGATTTTGTAAAGAATTTTTCATTGGAACCCAAATTCACCTTGTTTTTATGTGTTTTTAAACTTGTGTGGTCAAAATGATGAAGTTTCCAGTACATCACTGCTTTATTTCAAGCTAGTGCTATCTTATGTATGCATTTGTTGTACGAAAAAATATCGTTGAAATAAAGTACGTTAAAAACATTATACATAGTGCATGAATTAATCTAGAAATTGGGGAATAATAACCATTGTGGAAGAAAGAGAATGTTTGGGTTATTTGGAGAAATGTAAGAATTCTAGGCTGTCCTTTTGGTCACAGTTGAAAAGAGGGATAGGGTAACACTTTATGACATTCATGAAGATAACAAATAAAATGTCACAATGATGAGGTTAGACTGATAATTCCTTTTCATTATAGCATGATTTGAAAACATGTCAAGTAAAAACATATTACTTAGTTCTGTTTTTGGGAAAGTTTTCTCTATTTTGGGGAAATTTTCCCATACGTAAAGTATATTTTCTTGGAGAAGGATTTATTTATATTCTGAGGAGACTTACCACTTGGGGAAGATTAGATGTCTAGATTAATATATATATAATAAACTAAACCTCATAAAACATATATTTTCATGTGAAATGATGAAATGGGGTGTAGGGTGTTGATGGTTCACTCCAGACACTGTTCACACAGATACATGTGCAATGCGTAAAATTCTTCATGCGCACGCATCGCAGGTGTTGCCAATACAGGCGAGTTTTCATGGAGAAGTGTCCTTGGTAAAGTGGTCTATCCCAAAAACCTTCCTTCACAGAAGGTAGCGCGAATAATGCTCATGAAACATGATGTCATGATTAACACAATTACAGAGAGAAATGGCTCTTGGAAGTTTGCTTGCGGGCACTAGTGTAGCCAGGCACTTGGGATATCATGTTAGCACTATCACCAGGCTTGCTGGATGCTTCTGACGTATGGGTTCTGTTTCTGATCGTCCACTGACAAGGAGACCAAAGGTGACAAGTCAGGATCAAGGTTGCTACACCCAGGTAGCTCACTTTCGTAACCAGACCCAGCCTGTAACAAAAATAACAGCTACCATCAGAGTTAGAAGACATCTGATGTTGCCTATCTGAACATGGCATTAACTGTTGACGTCCTTACGTAAGACATATTCTCATTCAATACCATCGACAGCAACATCTTCAATGGGCAAGGCATCATCAATGATGGCATCATGTCGACTGGTAACGAGTTCTCCTTTCAGATGAGTCTCGATTCCATCTTTCCCATGGTGATGGTGGATTGTTTGTGTGACTTCGGTCGTAACATTCGATTGTTGTGTCCTGCAGGCTAACAGATGGGGTGGCAGCAGCATGATGGTATGGGGAGTCTTCAGCTACCACAATGAGATACCTCTTCATGTCTTCCGTCAATGTGTAACAAGGATGGTGTGTAGGGATGACGTTCTCAGGCCTTACGTTGTTCCCTTGTTTGCTGCACAGCTGCAACTGCAGTCTTACCAGCAAAACTGTACGCTCGTCTCCACACTGCTCAAGTACCTATGGGTTTCCTTACTCAGAATAATGTGAATGTCCTCCCTTGGTTATCTCTTTCACCAGTTATGCCACTGATAGAACGTGTGTGGGATGAAATGGGGAGGAGAGTCGCTGGTGGAGCTCTGTTGACGTTAGCACAGCTGGAACAGAGACTCGTCCAGGAATGGAACAATTTGCACCAGGATGTCTTCCAGACTCTCAGCAATTCCATGAGACGACCTGCAATGCCCAAGGCAGACAGACGCATTATTGACTGAATTGTGATTTTCCTGTCATTAAATAGACAATAGAAATTGTATATTCTATGAAATGAAATCTAGGTATATTTTGTTTAATTGCAATTTTAACAAACTATTGAATAAAACAGTAAAAGGTCACGTATCTTATATCACAATATCCCAGTAAATATCACAATATATGTTTGCATAACCTGCCCTTATCATCTACTCAACAAAATAGATTTTGATTTTGAACTAAAAACATGACTTACAGTAAGAAGAAAAAGTGCAGACAATTACCAACTACATGTATAATATTATGTGAAATTGTGTTTAAAGTTTCTGGCTCAAAGTAATGTAAGAGAGATAACTCTTTATAAAATACCATCTTATTAAGAAAATATGTTTTGGTTCCAGGCGCTTGGAGCTTGCTGGATTTGAATGGTTTCCTCTGTCAGAAGAAGACCTAGTAGAAAATTTGAGGGATATCACCAACCAAGTATTCAAACTTCTGGAAGAGATTAAAAAAAAGGAAAATAAAGGTTGGTTAATTGGAAAGTTTAATTTAAAAACAGAACTCAGTTATTGGATCTGATCTTGTCAGAATTATGTTATTCGCCTTGAAGATCACACATTCCCTACTCGTGATGGTGGACATCTTGTGTGATGTTCTGTGAGGTATCCACCAGCTGAAGTTTCTGTTACATTTGTTGGAAAACTGGGTCCTGATTGACCAGTTGGTAGAGTGTTATGTGTGTCTTTATAACATCAAGTGATTATACAATGTGTGTGGTTTGATGTTCCTTAACCTTTGTTTGCGTTTCTCAGGAAGCTGAGAAATGAACTGGTCAGTTCTTGGGCAAGATACCTGTTTACATCAAATTACACTGGGTGACATTTGACGGGTCGCTATATATGTTTTTCATCAGACCAGGCTATGATCATGGCAATAGACTCACATGAGTGCTCGTGCATTGTAATTTATTGACCATTTGAAAGAAAAAACCACATATGCTTTGTAAAACGCTACAAGGTTTGAGAATAGGCATTTATGAAAAAATACCTGGTAATAACTTCACACTTTCACTTTCTGATGTGTTTCATTCTGCTTAGCTTCAGTTTTCAATTCATGTTTAAAAATTGTGAGATATGACTTATTTAGTTTTGCAACTCACATTTGTGAGATATGACTTATTTAGTGTTGCAACTCACATTCCTCAACTGGTGTTCATTAGTTTGCCTTTTGGTTCTGTTGTTGAATACTTTGTTCCCATTTGAGAATTGACAAGACTTACTTGGATTGACTTAGATTTACTTGGAGAGTGTCGTGGATGAAGCAGAAGACACTTACTCCTCTGCAACACCTGGTTTTATTCTCTGTATACTTTTTCAGGAGTTTCTATGTATATCTTTCTGTATACTCCCTTCCAAAAAACACAGGGTGGTTGGTATACTAGAATGAGCTCGACTGTCTGTAGGGAAGTTTTGTCCAGACAAATCCTCCTAAAATTGAAGAGCAAATGGAATGATATTACATGGGAATGTTGGTCACCATGTGTAAATTCACATCTCGTATTTGTTAGCAGACAGTTTGGGTTGCTATAGTAAACAGGTCACCATACACAGTTTTTAATTGAAAAATGTTGTCTGGAAAACTCCTCCTTAACCTATGAACCGATTTCAATGAAACTACATAGAAATATTAGGCACCATGAGTAGCTGTGCATGCAGGTTTTTTTTTGTTTTTTTTTAATTTTTTGGGTTTTTTTTTTTGCAGTAATGTTGGGCTCCATGGAATCCACGTCAATATCAACAGGTTTTTATGTAATGGCCACAACTCATCAATCTTTTTATCAATTTTATTGGAACATGGTCAGGTGGTGTAACTTATCAATCAGGTGTCTGGAAAAATAGTTTAAACCACTGGGCACAGACTAGTGGACTGAAAAATTTACTCGTCCGGATGGGAAATTTACTCATTCAAATTTAGCTATGAAATGGTGACTTAATCAGCGAGGATGTCACATGTGACTTTTTTCTATTTTTAGCTCACCTGGCCCAAAGGGTCAAGTGAGCTTATGCCATAGCGCTGCGTCCGTCCGTCCTGCATCTGTAAACTTTACATTTAAACAACTTCTTCTGAAATACCGAAAGGCGTAGAGTTGTCATATTTGGCTGGAAGGTTTCTTTGATGCAGCCCAACAAAGTTTACTTAAAGAAATGACCTTGACCCATATTCCAAGTCACAGGATCAAATGTGTTAAAACATTTAAACGACTTCTTCCAAAATACCGGAAGGCCTAGAATCATTATATTTGGCTGAAAGGTTCCTTTGATAAAGACCAACAAAGTATGTTGATAGAAATGACCTTGACCCATATTTAAGGTCACAGAGGTCAAATGTGTTAAAAAATTTAAGGTACTTCTTCCAAAATGCCGGGAGGCCTAGAATCATTATATATGGCTGACAGAATCCTTTGATGAAGTCCAACAAATTTTGCGAAAAATATAACCTTGACCCATATTCAAGGTCACAGAGGTCAAATGTGTTAAAACGTTCAAACAATTTCTTCTGAAAAATCGAAAAGCCTAGATCGTTATATTTGGCCTGTATGTTCCTTTTATGAAATCCATGAAAGTTTGCAAAAAGAAATCACCTTGACCCATAGTCAAAGTCACAAGGGTCAAATGTGTTAAACCTTGAAATGACATTTTCTAAATATCCAAAACATCTAGGGTAGTGATATCATTCTGAAATAGGTTTTCAATGATGCCCGGTAATATTTGAGAACAGAAATGACCTTGACCCATATTCAAGGTCACAACAGTCGAATGCATTAAACCTTTGAACAACTTCTGATTAACCGAAAGGCCGAGGATCATAATATTTTGCCAAAAGGTTCCCTTAATGGTGCCCACATAATGTGTGAAAAAAATAACTTGATCCATAATGATAATTAAGGTCATTGGGGTTAAATTTGGTAAAATAGTTAAACAACTTCTTCTGATTAACCAAAAAGCCATCATATTTGGCCAGTAAAGGCTTATATACAAATATGTAGAACGTTCCTGTCTTAATGAATGGGACATATTTGGCTGGGAGTTTTTGGAATAAATTATAAAACCTTTCACAGTGATGTCACACAAAAATAGATTAGGCCAAGCCCCCTGGAGGTCTCAGAGGCTTGAGCTAAGTAATGTGAAAAACTACATGTTAGCCAATTACTTATGTTCTATTCACAGCATTAAAATACAGACAACACGATCCGAAAGAGAATTGCAAGAGCTTCAGATTCTTCATAATTATAGCATAGATAAATAAGAAATTCTAAGTTGATCACATTTGCCATGCAGTGTTTATAGGCTTACAGTAAACTGTTATCAGTAATCTCCAGTAACCGGGGCTTAACTGACCAGAGTGACATCACTAATAATATGCATGAAATGTTTTATTATTGATTTTGAATTAGGATTATGGTTTATAATCACATGAACCTTAATTTTTTCTGTCTTTATATTTAATTGTTGCTATATATTGTTGACTTGTGCAAGTCTCAAATATGTTGTATCTGTGTTTTAAACAATGATCTAAAGGTCAAGTAAGCTTCTGCTGTCCGGGGTCATCCGTCCAGCTATAACTAAGAGTTTTTCTGCTATATTGTTTGACCATCTTCTTTCCTTGATTTAAAAGAAAGCTATCAATTATATTTAAATGGAATCATCATAAGAAGGCCTCTGGGCCTCTTGTTATTTTAAGTTTGAATGAAAAAACTATGCAGTGATGGCTGCTTTGTGTCAGACTTGTGTGCGACTTAGGCCTAGCCGTAGTGTTTGTTTACATCCAACTGACTAGGTGCTGCTAAATACAGACCGTTACATGTTGGTAACGCCCGAGAGAACCTGACATCAGTAATACAGCGGAAAAGGACTAAGGTATTCAGAATGCTATATTTGACGTCATGGGAGTTCCGGTGTAATCAAAAGTTAGAGTGCAGACTGGAATATTTGGTTTTTGAAGTACTGTAAACACGTTCCTTTGTTTTAAATTTTCTTTACATTTTTATTGAAATTTGAATTTTAACTTTAATATCATTGGAAAAATTACTCGTCCGACGGACGACTGACAAAGATAAATCTGGTTGTTCGAGACATTTTTCACTCATCCATGACGACCGAACAAGTGCTTTTCCCGACCCTTGTCCATGCGTGTAATTCTGATCATCAGGTATTTATATAAGTATTACTATGGAAACAATCAGTTGTGCTGAAAATTGAAATACGTATAGGGGTTGTGAGGGAAAGCATTTACAATGGTACCATTTTCAATAGCACAGACGCCATTAAGTAGTAATTGTAATGACATAAGGCCTATGATTAGACTGCTCCTGTCTACACTGAAACTACACAGGGATGTTGGGGACTATGTGTAGATGTGTAATTAGGCATGCAGATTTTTTAGCAGAAATTCGGGTTGCTATGGTAACCAAGTCACTATACATAAGTTTTCAAATGAAGTGCCATAACTCTTAGCCCATTAATTTATTTTAGTTAAACTTGCTCAGGTATTACAACTAATATAATTTGATATATTAGATCTTCCAAAACCATTACCACGGAAACATATTGGAGGCTTCTAATATGCCAAAATTAAGATATTATCTTATTAAGTTAAAATTTTGTATAAAAAACATTTAGGGGGATGAAAAATACAATGATACCATTTGCGAAAAGAAGATGGTTTTCATTTGGTGGCAATGGTGACCAAATGAAGACCTATTGGAGGAGGTCTTGTTGGGATAACTCCCCCAGAACTAATTGTTGGTGTGGGAGCAAGGGAGCAGGGCGGATATTAGGCCGCCATCCCAGCATCAGTTTTAGTTGTTTTCACATTTCACCCTAGTTTTACTTGAATTTGAGTTTTGATTAATTGCTGAATATATGACCCATCAGGTCAAAATATCAAAACGTTTTTGTTTTCTTATAGGCAATTCATCAAAACCAGAATCACCAGTTAAGTCAAGACGAATGCTCAACCGATCAGTTTCACGGCAAATCAGCTTGAAGGAGTCCAAACTTTTTTTGGAGGATGGTGTTGCGTACTGGTCACGATCTTTTGGGAAATCTGTAAACGTGGCCTGGGAAAAGTATTTTATACCTAACTGGCTCTGTCATATCTGATAAATGAAAGTCTAAAATCAGTTTTAATGGAATGTTTATAAGTTTAGTCAAATTATTTATGAACAATTGTATAAATGCTGACTGTTGAGGCCTCCTTATTTTATTCCAGTCACAACTAAACAAAGTCAAAAGGTTAAAGTGAAAATAAATTTAACCTCAAAATTTCAGAGGTGAATGTGATCAATTATGATTTGTACAGATAACTTCAATTACTGATTGGGTGTTTATTTTCGCTAGCAAAAAAATTACTCATTTTTATTTAAAGATTGTAAAAAAGATACACAAGTGAATAGCAACTTTTAATAAATTTTGAAGCCTAAGAGGGGACTAAAATCCAAAGTGATTGAAAGAAAAGTCAAAATCTAGACGGGAAAGTGCAACAGCCTCATAATAAAGTAAATTTTGTAATTTTCATGTATCATAGTTTAAGAACACTGTCAAGTGCATGCTATTATTTGATGTGAATTAAAAGTGGTTTGCAAGCTACAACAAACCTTGGGGATTTAAAGTCGACTAGCAGTATCTGTAAGATCGTACAAAAGACACATACATGAATAACACCTTCTAATATTCTATAGGGTTAGATGCAGTAGAGCCAAACAATGAATTAAACATCATATTGCTGTTTTGTCCTTCTAGGACTTGTCAATGCTGCTAAGGGCCTTCATTTTGAAGCTAAGGTGTCAAATAAGGAAAATCCAAAGTGATCAAAAGAAAAGTCAAAATCTAGACAGGGAGGTGCAGCAGTTTCATAATTACATAGATTTTGTAAATTTCATCAGTCGAATAACTTAAAGGTAGAGGATTAAATTTAAATGAGTTAAAGTTTTGCATATGAAAGAATACCTAGATTTAAGAAATAAAGCTCTGAATCGTGTCTAGTTTTAAATACATGGAAGGTGATTTAGAATTTGAATTAGAGCTAAATTAATGATAACGATATACACTTATAGTCATACTTGGATACAGAAGAATGTCTTATACCATTACTGCCTACGTGCAGTGTGATTTCTTGTTTGTCTTAATGTCAAAGTCATTGCCATTATATCATTTTTCAAGTCAATGTCACTGACCTTGTCAGCCTCGGTTTCAAGGTCAATGTAATCCTAAATGTGAAATGAAAATTTCTTTATTTTCTATAATAGGTTTAAAAGACAGATTTTGACTGACTTTAAAGAGGATTTCGACAAAACGTTTGGAGAAGAAGATACAGAATGGTTACTGGCTATTCTACATAGAGAACTGGAAATCGGTGCTGAGGAAATCGTAAAGAGAGATAATTATATAGGTGGGTGGTTTATATAATTTTGTTGGATTCGATCCCCACTTAATTAAGGTGGTTTTGTTTTCTCATAATACTTGCATGGTTGTGTCCTGGGGCAAGACATAATTGCTCTGGAGGGCTTTCTGTATATTGTTCAGTGCGGTGTCCATCAGCTTCTATACAAGTAGATGCCTCAAAATTACTGTTCAGGGGGTAATACACACTGAAACAATTCCACATTAGGGGAATATGGAAAAAACACAATAAGTTGTCAGCATTAACATAATGGAGTGAAGAGAACATCCATTTTTTAAAAATCCATCTGCAACATCTAATAGTAAAAAATAGATGACATTGCTTCAAAAGACACAAGTGAAAAGCACCTTTCAATGCAAATTTGGAGTTAGATACAGTAAAGCTTAACTATGAATTAAACTGCATATATAGCTGTTTGATCATTTGAGGACTCTAGGCCTACATTTTGAAGCCTAGGAGGCGACTGAGAAAAATCCAAAGCGATCAGAAGAAAAGTAAAAATCTAGATGGAGAAATGCACTAGCTGTATAATTAAGTACAAGAAAAGACCAGATATAAACACTGCCCCATCTGACTTCTCTAACCCTTTTTTGTTTCTGTCTGTGATAAGGTTTTATCATCAAATGTACAATGTTTTGTATTCAGAGTTTTGTACTATTGATGATCACATTCGTCCACTGTGGATAAGAATTCAGGACCAGGCACGAGAAAGTTACGCCATGCGTGAGGTTTTCAAAATGGACTCCTCTGTCAGAGTTCAAGCCATCGAAAACTTAGGTAATGAAAGTTTATAAGATACAGCATAATATTGAATTTATTGAACATTTTGGTTCTTGGATATTTTTTCTTGTTTTGAATGAGCAAAAAATTTTGCTTTGGACTTCAAAATACAGACTAAGATACCAGGAATGTTTTTATAAAGCGAGTCCAGCTCATGAAAGATGGTAGGTTTTGCTTGTCAAGGTTTTGCATTTAAAAGGTCAGGGTCATTATGGATGGTCAAGGTCAGTGAAATGATAATAAACATTGGGTACAGACATCAGGTAGTTTACTGGAATGAAATTTTGAACAATTTTGATTACAGGAAAATTCAAAAGTGTGACTGTCATTGATGCTTTGCGGGACCTGTTGACTGACAAAGACCCTAACGTACAGGCGGTAGCTATCATTTCCTTAGCCCGAACGGGAGCCAATGATGGCAAAACTGTTAGCAATGTGATGAGGTGTCTTCGCTCTAGAGACAGAATCGTTCGTGAGGCTTCCTGTCTTTCCCTTGGTGTCATGAAAGCAACTGTATCCATAGAAAAGTTGGTGGATCTATGGTCAGTTTTAATATAGTTTATCGTACTGACAAAGTACATCTGGTGAAATTATAGTTAGTTCCAGTAAAGGAAAATAAAATATTTAGTTCACTTTTACTATTTATAGGCTTTTACTTCATAGATGTAGATTGAAGCAAATAAATCTACAAAATGCTAGTATTTGAGGTCTTTAAAAATGTTAAATTCTCGTATATAATCCTTTAGATACAAAGTCAGAGTATGTGAGATTTGACAGGTTTTCAGAGAAAGCAGGTGTCAGATAAGGAGACAATCACTTTTTCTCCACAAAACTAATTTTGATCTTTGGATTTTTTTAACATGCTCATGCTTCTGGTTCAGTTTAATAAAACAAAAATAGGTATACTGTGTAATGAACCTTATTTTTGTATGTTTTCAGGCGTAATGACATCATTTCTAACGTACGTGAGGCAGCCCTTGCTGCTCTTAGACGAATCGGAGGAGAAAAAGCAGAGGAAGCTATCCGTGTAACCACAGTACTGGAGAAAGAAATTCGCCATCTTAAGACAAGCTAGATCTTAATTTCATGGAGATTCTACACTACCTCGTCAATTATAATATAATAGTCAACTGTGAATTTCTGTTGTCCCATAGACATGCTGAATGGGTCCAAGACAAGGTCAATGTATGAATCCTACAGAGTTATTTGTAGATACTTGTCAAACCCTTATGGATTAGTGATTACCTTCGTACAGCTGAAGACGTTCATTTATAACTTTCAATACTGTATCTCTATGCTTTCTTGTCCAGCAGTTTGGGTGTGGTGTTTGGACATCTTACCAATGAAATGAAATTATTTGTTTATTTACGAAAATCAAAAGTCACTCTAAACTTTTGATATGACACCATATATTTTAACTACTAAATAGTATTTACGATTTTCAATACAAAATTTAAGGATTTATAACCAGCAAGTATGAATGAGCTTTTAAATGTGCATTTCCATTTTGGTTTTTCTTTCCTTTTTCTTTTTTTTTTTTTTTTTTTTATTTTTTTGCTTTGCTGAGAAAATATGCTGGCATTTTGAATTTGAATTTTGGAATTCAAGCCAAATTTTTGGTTCTACTGGTTTTCCAGGGTATGTATGTGTGTATGTCTAACAATGAGTAACAGAGTTATTTTTCTTGATATTCTGTATTTATGTGATGCACAGTTTTATTGTTATACATGTTGTTACACATACTTCTCAAGAGCTCATGAAAGGGGTTTTTACCTGTTTTACCTGAGAGTAATGTTATATGGTATATTAATTTATTGATTTGATATGTAGTTGTTTTTTCTATTGTTACATTTTAAATGTATTTCTGTAAGTATAAAGGAATGATATTTGATTTGCATACAAAAGAAAAAAAAACGTTTTTAGGTCATCTGACCAGTGCTTTGTCGGTCGTCGTACACCATGTGTAAACTTTTGACATTTTAAACTTCTTCTCAAGTTCCACTTGTAGGATTGAGTGCAAATTTACAGGAAATGATCTTGAGATGGTCCTGACCAAGTGCCGCCATCTTGAGAAACATGTTTTAATCTTCACCTGTTCCACTAGGGTCATTGGGCAAAAAATGTTGGGGAAAGGTTGCAAAGAGAGTATTGTTATTTTTCACCTTGTCTAGATTTCGACGTGGCAGATAGGAAAGACAGGGAAGCCATTTTGTAACATGATTGCTAAATGGTGGTTTTCCTGTGCAACACGTATTTCAAACTTCTTACGTTTCAGCAGCAGTGGTTTGATTTTAAACTTGAAATGGTCCTGATATAGTCCTGACCCCGTGTTGTTATTTTTTAGGTGTGTTTGAAATCCAAGATGGCCGCCATTGCCGCCATCCTGAAAACATTTGTCTTTTTTTTTGCAGTTCCGCTGGTTCAATTAAGCTAAAAAAAATAGTGGGAATGTTAAGGAAGCGAACAAAGTGTTGTTATTTTCCGACTTTGTTAGAACTTCGACACGGCAGCCAGAGATGCCATTCTATTATATTATTGCGCAATTATTGTGTTTGATAAAATTTTGGACAGCGACGTAGCTTTTTTATCCTGCGATGTCGGCTCTTTCTATCACTGTGAAGCCGAATTCATCAAGCGTTGACTTGTTCACCCACTAATAGGGAACGTGAGCTGGGTTTAGACCGTCGTGAGACAGGTTAGTTTTACCCTACTGATGACACGTCGTTGCAATGGTTATCCTGCTCAGTATGAGAGGAACCGCAGGTTCAGACATTTGGTTTATGTGCTTGGCTGATAAGCCAATGGTGCGAAGCTACCATCTGAGGGATTATGACTGAACGCCTATAAGTCAGAATCTCGCCCAAATCTGTAACGATACTATATGTACCCCTGAGTTGGGAGGCAACGGACGGACCAATTCTCTATCTCTCTCTACTTATGTATGACATCCTGCGGTACGTGTTTCTACTATTTAAATTTGTTAATGGTGTCGTATGTCAGTTTCAATTCCTGTGTTTACCACCCTGATATCATGCCACCTGATGACTCTGACATTAATATTCACCACATTTCAGGACCATACCGTCTACGATGGAAACGATTGAAAAAAAAAAAAAAAAAAAAAACAACGATTTGTTTTTTCCTACTTATTAGTTACTTTTCTCTTCTTAAATCCACACTACTTCCCTCTAAAATATTTCTGAGCTATATCTTTTTTTGTATATGTGTCTGGTTGTCTACATTCGTATGTAAGCAGCAGAAAAAACAGTCTCTGCTTCAGTCCGTTTCTTCTTTATTTCAGATTTAGACGAAAGGCATTCGTCTGTAATATATTAAAAACAGAACGTTCAATAGAAACACACACAATAACGCACATTTAACAAATTAAAATAAGCCATTGAGAATGATGAACATTTTGATCAGCATCATACAAATGACGACATGCTAATCACTTCACTCATACAATAGCATTAATGGTTCACATCTCGCATATGATTATGCAACAGGTTGGTTAAGCCAGGTTCTAAGAAAGACATGAAACCTGTTGAGAGTTCTAACCATAGTTTACTGTTAAACCGAAAGAATATGAACTCTGTGAATATACAAAAATAAATCAATATAACTACACTGTACATACACATCAAACAAATATAGACTAAAACATATTAGAACTTGATACAATATAATCATAAAGTATATAGAATAGATAATAGATACAGTACAAGTATGAATGTATCTGCAATTATGATAAGTACATTATGTATAAATAAACTGGCTAAATTAAATGAAATATAAAACTTTTGAGTGTAAATGAATAGACTGTAATTCTAATGAAAATATCAGAATATAGATTTCATTTCATTCCAGCAGATCCAAATAGATTAATTTGAAATAACGCAACGTCATAAAGATATGAAAATACAGCTAAGTCAAATAGTAATCTTTACAATACCTATATTATAGTGTCCGTTTCAATTTTCGATTTTATTTCATTCCGTGTGCAACAGGATATAAGATTGAGAATACACAAATAATAATAATGATAATAACATTTACAGAAGATGGCGGAGAACATTAGCCATAGCAAATAAGATTAAGACACAGAATTCATAAATCTGCATAGATATCAAGCAAATTTTAAACAGAGTGGTATTCTGAAGCACCAGTACTCGGAAGTGTTACTTTTGACAAATGGAAATGTATAGATTAATTCAGAAGCACCCAACTGCTCAAAAATATCTCGAATAGCATAAGTAAATAATAAGTATTTAATAATTGCTTTCTTTTTGCCGTAGCGTGAATCGGAAACCTGCCAAAATCCCTGAGAATTTTTACATCATTACTAGATAATAGTTGAATAATTATGGCCGGCGATAAAAGAAAGGCTTGATATATAAGATACGCAATTCTGAATAAGATGGACATAGTAAGATAAATTAAATTTTATCTTCTATTCCATTACTGTCGCACAGAGTACATATTCTTTGAGAAATATTAACGCCATGGTATCTACCCGTTTCAACATTCAACTTATGTGAGCTCAGCCTATACTTAGAGAGTATCATTTTTATTTTCATAGTGGCTTGTTGAGATACAATTGTTTTGTTGGTTTTTTTTGGGGTTTTTTTTTTTTTTGTTGTTGTTGTTGTTGGAGTGGTTTCATCTCGATCGAAAGGTAGTCCCACTGGAATAACAAGATTCTGTGCAAAATACGTTTCTTTCCTGAACCATCTGCTACTTCATAGACCGGAGAATCTAACGACATCCTGCGCCTTACAACGTGTATCGTGTCCTTCTAATATGACCAGAGTTGACCTGAGATTACTGACCACTACTCGATCACCTGTTCCCAAAGCAGCACTTTTGAAGCCCTTGTAGTATCTTTCCTTGGCCTTTGATGAAGATTTCTGTGCTCTTTCCTGGGCAATGCGGTAAGCCGAAGACAATTTTTGTACGTCTTTTCTGTCGGAATCTTGGCTGATTCCAAAAACAACATCGATAGGGAGTCTCGGAGTTCTCCCAAATAATAAGTAAAATGGAGCATATCCTGTGGTCTCATTCTTCGTAAGATGATACGCATGGACGAACTTGTTCAAATGGCTCTTCCAGTCGGTCTTCTCATTTCTATCCGGTGTACGTTCTATTCTGGTTCTGGTAGGGGATCGTACGAGATTTGGTTAATTCCACACCTCTTCTGCAACTGGTCAAATAGTTAATTTTCAAACTCTTGCCCCTGATCATGGTAATACGCTCAGGGATGCCAAATCGAGGAATGAAGTTGAAAAGTCAGTCTGCTGCGGTCCTGGAGGATTTGTTTCTTGTAGGGTAAGTTTGAGCAAATCGCGTGAAGTGGTCTACTAGGACTGATATATATTCTTTTACGCCGTGTCCTTGATGCACTTACACACATTCTTAACAAAGTGTGTTATATCTCCAGCCATACCAGGCCAATGGAATCTATCATTTGCCAAAATAGTCACTTGATCGGCTCTAAGATGGCCGATATTGGAATGCAGTTCTCGATACACAACTAGTCGGAGTTCCGAAGGGAGACAGATCTGCTCTACAGGCTGAGACTGAGATCCCTGAATCCATCGAACAAATTGCCTTGCTCCAACTTTTTCCGGCCTCTCAACCATGAACGAACATATCAATGCTTTTGCTTCAACTGTTTACAGTCGGGTTCCTGACCTCCTCTCACCAAGCACTTGACTCTCTTTAGAAACCAATCCTTGTCCTGTGCCACAGCAAGATCATTGTGGGGAATAGTCTTTAGCGGAGTCCGCCGCCCAGCATCGACACTTGCCTCTTCTTCATCGGCTATGGCTGGATTACAATGCGTCAAGCCCTCCACTGTAGCAAACACATCCACAACAGCCAACAATATTTTCTTTCCCACACTCTTCAGTATATTGTCGCTGCAGTTCTTCCACATCAACAGGCATTCTAGACAGGGTGTCTGCATCAGCGTTCAAACGCCCTGGTCGATAGTCTGCTAACTCTGCAACCCACCGTTGTCTGGTAGCATCCAGTTTCGCGGACGTCAAAATATACGTAAGCGGGTTATTATCTGTACATATCTATAAATATAAATCCTAGGGAATAGTACAGAAAGTCTTGGGAATATTTAAGCGCTAAAACTCCAGTTTCCCACTATAAAGGTGATAGTTCTGTGCACGAGTTAGTTTCCTGGAACCATATCCAATGACAGCATGGCATCCGTCATCTCTCTTCTGATATAAAACTGCTCCTAAGCCTTCTTTAGACGCGTCTGTATGCAAAATAAACTGCTTCTTAAAATCAGGAAAATCCATCACACTGGAGGTGGTAAGAACGTCTACCAGCACCTCTAAACCCTTCTAGTAAGTATCTGTCCGCTTCACAGACTGCCCTGACAAGACCGCTTGATAGGACCCCTTTCGGCTTCTCACTCTTAGCCACTTCATCCTCCTTCAGAAGTTCGAACAAGCAGCTGGCTCTGCGACTGAAGTTAGGGATATACTTCCGGTAGTAACTAAGAAGTCCTAGGAGTTGCCTCACCTCCTGCACAGTTGTTGGACCTTGTGTCTTCAGCTTCACAACTGCCTCCAAATCCTTTGGATCAATTCGACATCCAATCTCCGAAACCAACTACCCCAAAAAGCGAACCTCCTTCTGGAAACACTACACTTTGACGGCTTCAACTTGCCACCAGATCCCTTAAATCGATGAAGAACTTTTCCTAACATCATCCAAATGTTCATCGAATGTCTTGCTGAATAGTAGGACGTCATCTAAATAAGGCAGTCATATTTCATCTCTCAGATCAGCCAGAGTCAATTCCATGAACTCTTAGAAAGCACCAGATTCTCCAGATAAACCAAAAGGGACTCGATGCCATTCATAAAGACCTCATGGTGTGATAAATGCCGTGTACAGTGTACAGTCTGGTTTCACAAAACCCTGGTGATAGGCTTACCCTGGTCGAGAGTGGAGAACAAACGATTTCCTTTCAAGCAGTTGAGAGAATCCTGTATCCTGGGTAATGGTCACCGTGCCTGTATTGATTTTTGGTTCAAAGCACGGTAGTCAATGCATAGGCGTAAGTTCAAGTCCTTATGCCTTACACAAACCACTGGACTCCAATACAGTGAGGTTGATTTCTTGATCCAATCACGGTTGATTAAGTCCAATATGCGATCTTTTACTTCACGATACCATGGCGGTTGTATGGAGGTATAAGTTTTTTGTACCAGTTCCTTGTCATGTTTTCCCAATGTTCCTGGTCTGTGAACTCAGGACTTCGTCGTTTCACCTATACCTGCATCACTTATATAGGTAACATATACTCTTTGGATCGATTCTTCAGAACTAGATATATTTCTTACCTCAGGACATCTTAAAGTCACCACAGATTTTACAGCATTATTCCTTACCAGTATACTTACACTGGAGGATGAACTTTTAGCCACTTTGACCAATGTTTCCTGTATCTGTAGGTTCTCGCCATACGATTGGTCGGCATTGTTGGGTATCAGTAGAGACATTTGATTTCCACCTGTGTGCACACATCATTTTACAGACCTGGTACTGTTCTCTGGAATAACAATAGTCTTACGACCAACCTTGACCTTACCAATATGACCTTTACCTTCACTACTCAATACTGCACTAACTGAACTCACTGTTCTATCATCCTTATCTCGAAAAATGTGGCCCAAAGTTTAAATCATCTTGAAAATAAGTAATAACATTGTACCCGACAATTTGGTTCGGTGACTAGGAATGGCACATCAATGCATGATTGTAATACACTCGGAGAAAAATTGACCCAGCCTACATAGGGTAATATGTCGCCACTGGCATTCTTCAAACACAAATTGTTGTTGAACATCTCTGTTACTTATTTTACTTGCATGCCTGGAAGATGAGTGTTCAACCAATCTATGTTTGCAAGACTGACCTGGGCACCTGTATCCCATAATACATCTTGTTCACTGGAAAGTTTGCCATCACTAAACATTAATCTCACAATGCACTGTGGCCTACCAATTTAGTCAGTTTGTTTTGTCCCTTCAAAATTCATAAACATGTCCCTGCAGAGTTCTGTAATCTTTCTCAGAATCAGTGCACTTTCTAATGATATAATTTTTTCTTGAGGTGGGATATGTTGCTCTTGGACTACTGTATCCTCACTTCCAGCAGTCCTGGTCAGTTTCCCGACTGTGTTTTATGCATTTCTGGGCAGTTCTGACGAACATGTCCATTTCCAACACATTTCCAGGAGTGGCGACACAAATTACCTATGCCAGAACTCCTGCAGTTGGCACAGCCGCGTTCGGTTTTTCTCTCCTCATTCGCGGATTTCTCTGAGGAAGTCGGAGTGACAATCTTTGACAGTGCTGCAACCTCTGTCCGGTGAACCCGCATTTCAGATACAATTGACTCGTCGCCAACTTCCCGCTCAGAATGTGGAGACACATTGCCATCACTATCCCCTGACCCAAGGTTGACTGAATCACTGAATGTACATTAGAGCCGTGGTTTTCCTCTCATTCTCTTTTGCTACAATCTTTAATAGGGTGTGGAACAAAACTTCATCCTCTGCTTAGTTGTCCAGTGTAGTTCGGAATTCTAGCCGTATTGCCAGCTCATTCAAACCAGTGTAAACGATTTGTCTGAATAAACCCTCCATTAATACTGGGGAATATTTCATTTCCTCCTCCGCACTTTTCATTAGAATTTTATTCCTTAAGTCCATTGCTCCGAGGAGAAACTCCCATGGACTCTCCTTATTTCCCTGGATGATACTGTCCAATTCACTATAAAGTTCAGAACATGTCCTTTCCATCACAAGTGCATTATACCCTTAACAGAACTTATATCTAATGTGGGTCTACTCTCTAGATAGTTCTTCAAACCTGAGCCAATTGGTAATGCTTTAAGGATTTCGTCAATGATTTCTGGTTCAGGATACCCTCGCTTAATTGTGTTGTTGATCTGTCTCATTAAGCTTGTGTAAGATAGTCAATCTCGTACTGTTATTCCTGTAACCTTGAATTCCTTCTTAAACACTGTATTTACACTTGACTTGTTACATGTAGTACTACTCTCTTCAGGTTTAGGTTCTTGTTTAATGTATGTATTGACCTTAAGCTCCTCATGAAGGTCAGCCACGATTGTCCACATTCCTGCCTGACCTTTGTCAGTACCTTTCTTCTGCGTCTCGATCCACTGTCAAATATCATTGATCAGATGATCAGATGAAGCTTCGTCTTTGTCTCCCAAGACAAGACAAGAATCAACACTAACTTCGGTATTCTCTAACCCATCCAATAAACTAGCAATTAATTCTGTATTTTCACTCAAGCATTCAGCAGAATTCATTCTAGCATCGTCTGTCCAATTGACAGATTTTATTGTACAACAGTTATCTGGTTAATCACAACACTTGCAACGACTAGTATCTGCATACAAGTTAAAATACAGTGGTGCATGGTCAGAATATTCATTGAAATTACAAACTGTGCAATGTTCAACAAGGTCCATATGATCTGCATGGACAAGAACATAGTTTATAGTGCTTGTTTCTAAGGCATTAAAAAATGTAAGTTTACCGTCAATATTGCATGGAGTCCGACCATTCAAAATTACTAAACCAGTAACTTTACACAGTTGAATCAGACGACCCAAATTGATTCACACACGAATATTGAGAATTACGAATGACATTACAGTTTTCATTTTCATATGAAATAACGCCATCCACCATCTGGTTTAATGTATTATGAAGGACATGTTATAAAGTCAGCATCTGTACCAGTTCTGCTATCAAAATCGTCAGCAATAAAAACTTGCTCCATATTACTATATTTGGCAATGCTAGATTCCAAAATATCAAAAATGTCAACATCATAACTGTTATAGAATGTCGCAAGCATATGAATCAATCTTATCTTTAAAGAGACTACCATCTAATTTCATAAGCAACACGATCGGCTTCAAATGTTATTAACGAAATATATTCTTTCATCCATGATTTAAATTAACAAACCATATCACCCCTTTACATTTGGTTCTTTTAAAAGGCGGAAAAAACTCAAAGCACTTAACTGAAAACTCTTCGTTTAGCCAACATTCACATAGTAATACGATATCACAAACCTGCGATCTCTGTGCACATTCAAGGAATATATCTTAATATTGGAAATGTTCTCCTGTAAACCCTATTCGGACACAACTTTAAGATATGGAACGCTTCACGAATTTCCTTGTCATTTGTCATTTGCGTCCATACTAATGATCAAATACAATAATAATTGGCGAGAGTGTGGTGGATACTAAAATAGATATAATTTTACTTTACTGGTTCGCAGATATTTCAAGAAAGAATCAATGAAATAAGACATAAGACTGTGACGTAAGAATAAAATTTACTGACCAATGACCACACGACATTATATAAAAAGACAATAACGAGAGTGACTACTTAGGTATGCACGTGACTAATGAACACGATGCAGTATAGACGTAAACTAATAAACAAGATTTAACAATTACGGAGACAATACAATTCACATTATATTAAAAGTCGATCCTTCCACATTTGTCATAAGTTACACCGAGACAGTGTGTATTAACATGACCTATGTCAACAGTAATCAGAACAGAATAACATAAGTAAGGTAGACGAGACATAATCACATAATCCTTCTTCGCTATACCATATGTTCAATAGAAATTTGGGATATATGAAAGATACAAGAATAAAATTCAGTAGCGTTCGAGATTCGAACCTCGGCTACGAGAATTACATCTCAAATTACAGCACCGCGACCTTTTGTTTTTTGTTTGTAAAATTAATTTATTATTTAAGGATGTAATATTATTATACACACTCGTGTACTTATATTTTACTTCTACACTCTAACCATTCACACTCGCCTTACTCGCATAAAAAAGGCACCACAGTAATCTTCGTAACTCAGATCCAATAACATGTACAATAGGATTTGAGTTTGTAAAATATTTACAAAACAAAGCACCGCTTTGTCTGAAATAGTAATAGTTAAAGCTGTAGTTAATGTATTCCTTGATTGTAAATTCAAAGAAAGACTTAATATCAACAAGACCTTCTCCATTTATCACTAAATTACGACGTTTAAAGATACAAAATCTGGCAACAGACATAAAAAAACTGACAAAAACATATTCGCGTGTTTATTTTTCTGTGACGAACCAAACAAGAAAGTTTCATTTTTTTGAGAATTGAGGACATCGACATCTGCCATCGAAAAAATAGTCTCAGATTTACAAGATAATCAATGCACTGTTAAACTTTGGACACTTTATGAAAAGATGAAAAACATCTTCACTATGAAGCTGACAAACAGGACAGAGATCACTATCCGACATCTTATAGCGGTAGATTTTATCGCGAGTAAAGATACAATTGTGATCAACTTTAAAATTTAACTCTGCACAACCACATGGATAGTAAGATACATGTACAGTTTGGAAAATCCGGTCAACATCAAAGTTAGGAAATGTGTTCGACCAGAACTGTATGGATACCGGCTATACAAATCTCACGTGTAGTTCTAGGAACGAACCGCGTGCCGGTCACGTTGATCATAACAGGATGTGGTTGTAAACGGTTACGTGTAACCGGATTAACGTAACTGTTTAATGTTGAAACCCATAGTTGTGGTAAACATTCAATTATGGACAAATACATGGAGGATATTACATTCTTTTCTATATTGGGATTTACGTCACGTATACTCCCGGTTATCGTTGACATAGGAAGGAAGCTGGGAACACATTCGTAAGTAAAATCTTTGAATTGCAATAAATCTGCTTCAACAAAATGATTGTAGTATAAAGTTTTACCATCTTCACAATCATAGAATTACAAAATACTGGCTGACAATAAATATGTTGCGTGTCATAGTTGAATTCTAAAAAATTCATATCAATTTGACCAAGCTGTTAACATTTCTTGATAAAATTGGGGTAAGCTCGTCAGCTGGCGAAAAGTATACTTGAAATAAAAGCACAAAATTCCAATATTCATATCACCTACACCAGACAAAACTATTTACATGTATCCTTCCACAAAGTGTATGAAGTGTCATTAGCATATAGTAAACGGAATGCAGATTTAATTCGAAAAGCTTTTATCTTTAGGTCTATATCAAGAAACTGTAATCCACCGTCACGTCCACCGATCATAGTTTCATACGATACAAGATGAGATTTTTTATTCCATAGAAAACAAATACACAACTTATTTAATTCATTGTACACACCATCGGGTATACTCGTAACAGCAAGTGTGTACCAACATTTAGACAAAAACAAAGATGAGGTGACTGCAGCTCTTCCGTGTATAGTCAAATTTCACGGAGACCATAATTGTAAAAGTGTTTTAAGCGACACTCTTTCCCAGATATACTCCGAGAATTACAATAACATCTTTTAACAATTTGAATTGATACAAGTTACATTCATTATCAGATATTTCTCCACTCAGTTTTTGATTTGTTAACTTTCGCACCAGACGATCGACTATATGTCTCCAAAACATTTTTAGTTCAATTTTTAACTCAATAGATTTTTATTTGAAAGGGTCAAAGTGGTATCTTCAGTGTGTTTACAGATTTTAGATTCATTCTCCGACATAGGAATAGGAATACCACAAATAGCTTTATTCTTTAGTATTGTCTGTCCAAAAGGTTCAGCAACCAGGACGTATAGTAACGCAGATATTGGACAGCCCTGCCTTACTGAATTCCGGATAGGGGAAAAATTGGTTTAAAATCCATTACACTTTACACTACTATTGATATCAGTAAAAATAATCCAATTTATGAAGTTCGGGCCAAATCAAAACTTCTCTAACACTTTAACAGATAGCCATGGTGAACTCTATCGAAAGCCTTTTCCTGGTCAATTTTTAGAATATAGCCTTCTAATTTATTCCTTTCCACCAAGTAAATAACATCTTTAACACTGGATATATTGTCCGCTATGTCTCTGCCCAATACACGACAACTCTGGAAAGGGGAGATAATTGAAGGAAAAACCTGTTAAATCTATTTGACATAATTCTTGCTAGAATTTTATAATCAACATTCAGAAGGCTAATAGGCCTCCAATTTTTAAGGCAAGTTTTTTTCACCTTTATTTTTATATAACAGATTTATCACACCCAGTTTCATTGATTTAGAAACTTCCCCTTTTTCACGAATATTGTCAAACAAATGCAAAAGTATACTTTCAAAATCATCATAGAAATGTTTTTAAAACTCTACAGTCAAATCGTCTTTCCCCTTTTATTATTAGACATTCCAATTAGAGCTGATTTTATTTCTTCTCTTCTAATAATATTATCACATGATAAACGTTCTCTTTCAAACAATCTTGCATCAATGCATTGTAAAAAGGAATCAATTTTATATTCACAAACTTGTACACAAGAATACAAATCTCTGTAAATGGAATATATTACATTTAGTAGTAAATCTGTATCAGAAACTTAGTCACTATTTTTGTTTGTAAGTTGTTTGATAGTTTTTAAAAATTGTTTATACTTTTCCAGTCTAAAAAAATATCTAGTATTCGTATCACCGTCAACCGCCCATTTAGCCTTCGATCTCAAAATCGCCCCATCACACTTTTCTTTTTCAAACTTTTCAAACTTGGCTTGCTGTTCTTTGTATTGGTCAATGTATGTATCTATCTGAACACCAGCAAGCTTAGCAGATAAATCACTTCATTTATTTGATTTATTTTATAGTATTCGGAATTAAATCTTTTTATACTACTTTTACCTTACAGTTGGGAAACTTTTTAAATTTCATATTTTAGATTGTCCCAACAAATGAAATGATAGGTGTAATATATTTCATCCTGTTTTCTATAAGATTTAATCTTTTTAATTTTAGACACAAACCCCGCTTCCAATAAAAGGCTGTTGTTAAGAATCCATAACCCTGGACCTTTCTTTACGTTATCTAAATCAATTTTCAGTGAAACAAACGCATAGTCAAGCAAAAAAGTGTCATTATAGAACACGTTCTGGATACACCTTAATCATTCACGGGATAAAATAATCAATTCTACTTTGACACAAATTGCCGTTTCTGATTTGTTTGCGCGAAAAAACAGAACAACCCTTATTTCTTCTTCTCCATACATCAGTTAAATTAGATAAATTCATTATATCATTTAACTTTCTAACACATTTATCAACAACATGACTAAGTGTCCAAATGACTAAGAGTGGTATTAAAATCTCCATCCAATATGATATTACCGTCCACATTATTCAACTTCGAGTTTACAAAATGAAAAAAAAAAAATCAAATCTATCATTTAGAACATTTGGCGCGTAAATATTAAAGACATTTAAAATAGAAACATCTATATCGAAATCGACATGTAAAATCCGACCATTATGACCTTCAGAATGTATCACATATTTTTCCATATAATTACTAATCAATATTGCTACACCCTGATGACCACTGTAATTCCTTTTGTCACTGATCTGACTTACAAAAGTGTCATTCCAGTGCGTCTCTTGTAATAAAGCAATTTTCATTACATCAAGCAAAAGTTTGTTGTATTTTAGTTATGTCTTTCAACCCATTACAGCTGTAAGATAACAAGTTAAACATAATAAATAATAATATATCAAAAATATCTACTTTGTATACTTTTGAAAGGAAGTTATGCGCTGTTTTTGCCGTGTTTGGACTTGTGAAGACGACGTTTGTGGCGGCCTTTTAACCTTTTTACTTCATAACTTCTTTAATTCTAAAAATCATTCATCTCACACCGAATACTCTCCTCCATACAAGATGTATCAGACTTTCCAAGAACTCCCTTTCAACCTCTCCACACTCATCTCCACCAAAAGACATCGGGGGAACGTGGAACTTTAACAACAGAATCCGTCAAAATACTTTTATTATATGCATTATCAACTTTTGAGAGAACAGTGTCCTCAACATGTACGTCAACATTGTTCTAAAAAACGTCCATGCTGTTACAGGGCTGTGCTACCTCATCCGTAACGGTAATCTGCAGGGTATCATCGCGATCATCAGACTTCGGGCAAGCACAGATTAACTTTTCACAGTCAATACAATGCTCGTCGTCTACCTCATCGCCATCACATCGACAGTCAAAGGACTCACACGCGTCACACAGGGACATCTTACGGATAGTGACTTCCTCCGCGCCCTCAGGTGTAGACATTCCACACGGACAATCGGCTCTGACGTCCCCGCAGCGCTTGCATGGCTCGGTCTGACAATTATGAGCATACTGTCCCTGCCCCTTACACTTGAAACAGCTGAATTGTGGACAATTTCTGAATAGATGGTCAATCGAATGGCACAGAGAACATACGTTTCTGATTGTTGTGTACCACACGGTAATATGCGTTGTCTAACTTTACAGTATATGGTATGGACGGAAGTGTAGGGGTAAGCCTGACCTTGACAAATCTCGTGCCATCCGCTATTTCCGTCTTTGGAATGGGGATAAAATCGTTACCAGGCAAATAGAGCACATCGATTTTCAACACAGTCAATAATGTTCAAAGGCGTAATAATCTTGTTGTCACCAACATCAACAAAATAAGAACAGTCTTTCTTGTACGACCTGTTCTGGGTCCTGTTATGTCCGGCGCCGCCATTACAGCCAACGCCGAGGAAATGGCAGTGAAATACAAAAATACTTTACTTTGTCAGTTTTTCCATTTACAATGTAATAGTAATCAAAATATGACACAACTACACTACACCTTAGGCACCTGTGTGGCCAAAGAAGGCAACGATGACTTACGATTGAAGGTCCGCGATATGAACTACGTCAATTCCATCTCAGTCCAAACCGGAAGTCCGCAGCACCACGACCTTATTTATTACACCATCGCAGACGTTACCAAAATGAAATGAAGCGAATACACTAATTGACACTTACGATATGATTACTTATATGTAGATACAGGTAGATACGACATAGCCATTGAAAGTTGAGAAACGGGAAAATCCGTAAATGATATCCCGGTTCAAAGTTTCCCGCGCTAAAAAATAAACTATCACCTGCTGTAAACAATGATCAAATACAAGACAATAACGACAGGCATATATTGTGTATATGTACATAAACAAAACAAGAAATTTAACTAAATATTTTTGCTCAGTACTTCATTTTAGTATGAGTTTTTAAAGCAGAATACCTTTTCGAATTGCGATGCTGACAGGTTAAACCTCTGGGAATCCCAAACGTTACTTCGGTGTTAGACGTGTGTCTGCAGTGACAGCTTGTAACGATGTCAACACGTTGATCTCACTGAAGGTACTTTTGAGTTGAACCAGAATGCTTAAACTATGGTTTCCAATTTCATTATTCCTGATCGATTTTGTACTGTTGGTGTTTCTCATGGGGATTTATTGGACAACATAGACAGAGAACTTAGTGAGTATTTTTCTTCGAGTTATCGACCATCTCGTCATGCAAACAAACCTGATCATGCTGTAAATGACCTATTGCACATTCCGAATATGCTAACTCAGTTGTAAACCCAATTATGCAGACTCATATCAGAAATTTTCTGCGATCGATTTCCGTGTCAGACGAGACCGACGAAGATGTTGATCAACATGCAGATGGTGGCAATAGATTTGTGCCGACCAAATCTGAGGTTATAACTAACAATGATAATGAAACCACCAGGATATTGAAAGACAAATTATCATCAGAAACAGTTCCTGTCAGTCTAAGTGCATGTCTCAATTCAGTTATAAAGATTTTTTTTTTTTTTATCATAAACTGAATATTCAATCTACGACAAATGAGTGCCGGGATGTTCTGAAAATGAGGTGATGTTACGAGGGCAGGCAACAGGAAAAGACACCGATTTGATTATACATTTTTTTCCCTCTGTATGCAAGGACTGTTTCCTGTACATTAGCAACATTGGTGATAGTATCCTGAAAGCGATTCGGACACAAACGTATGCTGAGGGGGCGGTTCCCAGGAGACATGGGAATACTAGAACTCCAAAACATGCAGTCACATATGACCCAATACAGCACAATGTACAGTTCATAACGAGGTAATTGTCAGAGGGTGATAAACTGACGTATGGATTTATATTTTCTGTGGGTCGTTTCTTCAGGTAGCTGTGCTTTCGCTGAGTTGGAGGAATAACAGAGACGTTCTCTTACATTAACAAGTTTATATACATAGCAATAATAAATTAGCAAATAATCATAGTGTGTGCCGCTATACAATGTATAAATTCAAAACACATCAACATAGTTCGTATTGTTTAGTACGTATACGTAGGCCTACCATACTCTCGTCGCGACATCGAAGTAACACTGTTATTATAGCCGACACAGAGTTGATATTGCTGTCCAGTTCATATGAACCCATTGTACTCTGAATGATATACTAAATTTGAACACACGTCCATTTTCCTTTTCGTTGAAGTCACCGCTTGCCATCCAACCTGGAATTCGCGCCAGACGTCCAAGCCAATATCACTTATATACCTCTTTTTAACGAGAGTTCACCAAGGGGAAATAACTCCGCATGGTTTAATTATAGTGCGCACACCACCAAAGCCATCCATGTAATGTCTTTTATATATATAGCTTATACGGCAGACACATATTTATTTTGATCACAAAAATCACGCAGATATTTATTCTGATAGTAATGTAATGTGCTTATTTTCCTTTTGTAATTTTATTACCATATGGATGATTGATATTTATTTGAAACATACTATATCGTGTTATCATTACACTTATATAACATGCAATCGTTTATCTGATTTATATATAGTGTGCATTGTACATGTAAATACAAAACACTAGTACATATATACTAAACAAAAAAAGAAAGGTAACACTACTTTATTCTGTGATTAATTAATTAACCCCTTCATAAATCTTTACCAATCATGTACGAATAAAGTAATTGATCAATTCTGATAAAACTGCAGTCATGGTCCATTATAAACTTTGTGTTCAGTTGATTTTATTCGACTGTAAAGGACGTTTGGGGTCAATTTCAAAGGTAATGCCATTAGTAACGGGCATGGCCACCGTTTGCGAAGTAAACAGCATTGCATAGTCGTCGCATGGAACTCGTAAACCGGCAGATAATTCGAGGAGAGATGTTGTTCCATTCCGCGATCAAGGCTTGGGCCAGTTTCTGCAAGTTTGACGGCTGATTTTGACGTTCTCTCACGCGTCGCCCAAGAACGTCCCAGACATGCTCAATCGGTGACAAATCAGGTGATTTAGATGGCCAATCTAACACCTGTACGTTATTCTGCTGCAAGAAAGTTCTGCTGACGCGACTGTTGTGCGCTGGTGCATTAACCTGTTGCCGCTTCGGGGACAATGGATGTTGACCCAGTTTGGTTGAAACGACTTACCAATTGGCAACTAAAATGCCGTGCAACTCGACGGCGAGACTCCCCAGCCTGGATCATGCCTACATCCCTTTCTCTCTGTACTTGTGACAGCCGGGGTATAATGATAAAGTTGATAGATAGCAAGATTCAGTGATTTCTAAGTCCTAAGGATCTAAGGAACAGTTGTCAATTTGAATGCTTTTGGTAACCCCCTTGGATTTTGTGATGTAAAACATTATCATTTTCTAATATTGCACAAACGTCATTTTGTTTTCACTCATTTACAGGTATTCGCCAAGGAAACATGTTAACCTTTCTTTTTTTGTTGAGTATATATATGTGTATTATTCTTTCACTGTATGTTTAAGTTAAAAATGTACATTTTGGTAATTTCCCTCATGGAATTTGTAAATTGATGTAAATAGTTTTCCAAATTATATACATGTTTACCTGACAAACAATTTTCATATTTACAACTGTGAAGTTTACAAATTGATAGATATATTCTATTCAATGACTGTAACCTGTAATGGCTAAATCATAGGAATCCGATAGACATACTATTTTGAATGAATAGGTTTGCTCCACCAATTTACACTCCAGGTACTGAAACCTACAAAACTGTCCACCAATAATATGTGTCTGCTTGTGAGTCCAGACCAATATCTGAATCGACATTTCAAAGGTGAGCTGATATAGATTGAGAAGAAAACATGGAGAAAATATAATATAATAAAGAAATAAAAGGGAAAAAATCACCGAAATTTTAATAATGATGCTTTGATAATCAGTGTATTTTTACTGGTAATTGGTCTCATGATAGGTAGTACTTAATAAAATTAATTACCTGGTAAGCATGGTATGATTGATTCATTAACTACATATACCTTGGATTTCATTAGCATGCAATTGTGAATACAGTTTCCCCCTTGGTTGTTTCTAGAATCTGGCATGTGTGAGATGTATCGGGACCATATACAAAAGGTAAATGCCCATAGTTCGGACATCTGCACATATCGTTTATTAGAACTAACAGGTGTAATACCAGTTGAGTTTTAATGCATTATAGTAGTTGAAATACAATTATGCCATAGCACCTAGCTCCTGTAAGGAAGAGGGAATAGTTCCTCTATTCCCTGATTAGCAGACACGTTGATTTAAAAAAGATATTCTCTAAATTTTTGTATATTGCTCTGATCACGTTGTATTAAACGCTAGTTAGTAGATATGTTTGGATTTTTTCTCATGCTTTGGCAGAGTAGCACATTGTCGACAAGAAAGTGCCCTTTATTTCATAATATTTGTTTCATGAACATGACAAGTTCAATTTCAAAGTTAAACAAAAACTTCCATTAGGAACCATTGTCAATATGCAAAAATGGAAAGGAATGGATTTTTTTCTTTTTTCTTTTCTTTTCGTTTGTTACTTGGAATTAAAGAAAATATAACAGCTGGTAAATAACTGGTACTGATATTTTCTGCTATTAATCCTTCTTCACCTTGTTTACTAATGCCATTGAGCATAATAATTATCTTTAATTCATTTATAATATTCAGATCCCCCTTCAAGACTAATCTGGTATATGCAATTAGTATTTTGTCTAAAATTTGATAAATTTGTCGTTGGTTAGGTTTTGTTCAAAAATTTGAAACATACACTATCCGACGATTTTTTTCAATTTTTTTATATAATCTCAGAGGCAGACATAGATATAGACTTAGTCGATAGCTCTAACACCTATTTGTGTGTCTATCAGCATAGACTGCCAAACACTGTGTTCTAAGCGCTGTTGTCGGATCAAGAAGAAGGCCGTAGTCAGATCTGTCTTTTTACATCTTCCTAATGCTTACAGGCAGCTACAGGTAGGTTCTTCTTGGAGATGTTATCGTCCCGACAGTTGAGAATAAAGTGCCCTTTCGCTCTCTCCGGCTCTCCTTTTGTACTCTCCCGCTCGAGTACTCATGATCAGTAATGCGCTTGCATTATGTATGTTTTATTTTCAAGCGTGTACGTCAGTAATAAAAACCCGGAAGTAATGAGTAACAGTAAACAACGATCCTAGACAAATGTATGTTTTGACCTGTATTTCGCATACCTACTGCAAATATGTACTACACTACCCACGCCTCCGAGGAGAAGCGTCCACGCTTCCTAACCAAACGAAAAGAATTGAAGCAAAACTATTTACAAGAACAACTTTAATAAATGACCTAGTTAGTCATCAATCATCTCACATCTGATATATACAGCACAATGTTAAGGTGACAAATTGACGCGCGGAATAAGGGTGATTTAACGCGTAGCTAATACAATATATAGTCAGGGTGTTTGGCAGGTGCTTTCCTAGACCTATGACTCTGTCTAAAGTTAGGTTCTGTATTGTTCATACCCATGCTTTGTTTCTTTCTCTCATAATTTCTCTCTGCTCTTTCATCCAAGAGTACACCCTTATCACACCAGTTAATGTTTTCATCATCACTTTCTCTTTCATCGTTAAAGCAACTGTTATCTATCTGGGGTTTTTTGCCTTTTTCCTTAACGAAATCCTCTGCCTTTTCGCTTCTAAGTTTTTGAGACTTCCGTACTTCATGCGGTCTGCATGTATGACCTGTAGTTTTCCTTTGTTCCCACAACGTACTTTATATGTGACATCAGAGAGCTTCGACACTTCACGGAATGGACCCTTCCAGCGACAAGCTAGCTTTAGGCTTTGTCCTGGCTTTACATTGGGGAAGAAGACAAACACATCATCACCAGCCTGAAATGAGTGTCATGATAAAACTTCTGGTCATGACGTTTCTTCTACCTCTGGCCGTTAACATGATCTCTGACCCACTGGTGTGCATCTTCCATCTTCTCTTGTAGCTCCCGAGCCCACTGATTCTGTGGTATTGTCTTTAGGTTTCTCGACATGGCATATTGTATATCCAATGGAGTAGTTGTCTCTCGACCTAGCATCATAAAGTTTGGAGAGCTGGAAGTTGTCTCGTGTTCAGCTGACCGATATGCCATCATGACATATGGTAAGTGTCTATCCCAGTCAGTGTATCGGTCATTCACAAAGGCCCGTAGCATGGTAACTAACGTTTTGTAAAATCTCCCGACCATCCCAACTTATTAAGGATGGTAGGGAGTGGTTCGGGTCTTCTGAATCTGAAACAAGGCACTCTCAAACTGAGAATCTTGGTCCGAGTGAATGACACTTGGGCTCCATATCTGCATACAAATTCTTCTACAAGTATGCCTGCTACTGTCTCTGCACTCATATTTCTCATTGGACTGCAATGCCTGTAAACACCAAATTTTTTACACTTTCGCAAAAAAATAATATTTCGTTAGTTACAAGTCGTCCAAACATCTGTATGACGGAAATTGTGAATTGTCAAAAAGTTTCAAATTCTTTCTTTTTCAGTTTCCATCACTCCTGATCATCTGTATTCGGTAAAGCACTTAGGAAATTTGGATTTTTCGAAAAATTTCGAAATTTGTATTTTTCATTCTCCATCACTCACGGGTCTTCTCCGATGTTGCCCTATGCTGCAAACACCGAAATTTTTGCTATTTGGAGTAAGAAAAAAACAGAAGCCATAAATTTTTGGTTAGTTTCATGTCGTCTAAAGATCTGTATAGGTAATTGCGCCTAGGAAATCTGGATTTTTAGAAAAATTCGAAATTTTTGTTTTTCAGTCTCTATCAGTCCCGAGACTTTCCCGGTGCTGTTCTAACATGCAAACACCGAAAACTTTCGTCTTTCAAGAAAAAAATTGTAAAAAAAAATCGTTCGTTAGTTACAAGTCGTCCTAACATCTGTATGAGGTATAGTGTCTAGAAAATTTTGATTTGTCGAAAAATTTCGAAAATTTTATTTTTCAGTTTCCATCACTTCCTAGACTTTCCTGGTTCTGTCCTGACCTGCAAACAACAAAAATTTTCGACTTTCAGGAAAAAAAATTATAAAAAATAATCGTTCGGTAGTTACAAGTCGTCCAAACATCTGTATGTCGGTTTTTGCCTAGGAAATTTGGATTTGTCAAAATATTTCGGATTTTTTATTTGTCAGTTTCCATCACTCCTGAACATCTGTATTGGGTGTAGCGCTTAAAAATATAAGATTTTTCGAAAAATTTTGAATTTTGTATTATTCATTCTCCATTACTCACGAGTCTTCTGCAATGCTGCCCTATGCTGCAAACACCGAAATTTTGCGCCTAGAAAATCTGGATTTTTCGAAAAATTCGAAATTCCTGTTTTCATTTTTTATCACTCCCGAGACTCTTCCGGTACTGCTCTAACCTGCAAACACCGAAAACTTTCGTCTTTCAAGGGAAAAAATTATGAAAACAAATCGTTCGTTAGTTACAAGTCGTCAAAGCATCTGTATGAGGTATTGCGCCCAGGAAATTTGGATTTGTCGAAATATTTTGAAAATTTTGTTTCTCAGTTTCCATCACTCCCGAACATCTGTATTGGGTATTGCGCCTAGGAAATTTGGATTTGCCAAAAAATTTCGAAATTTGTATTCTTCATTTTCCATCACTCCCGGAGTTCTGTCCTATAAACAACAAAATTTTGCGATTTCAGGGAAAAAAAAATAAAAAAAACGTTTTGTTACATTCGTCCTAAATGCATCTGTATGAGGTATTGCGCCTAGGAAATTTGGATTTTTAGAAAAATTTCGAAATGTCTTTCAAAATTTGTATTTATATAGTGAACAAAAATTGAACAAGGTATTTGTTGCTTGAAGCTGTTGGTTTTTGTGCCAGGAAATCTATTTTTCGAAAAAATTCCAAATTTGAATTTTTCATTTTCATTCAATTACAATTTTCTCCGGTCTGCAATATAAATAACTTTTAAGAAAAAATTTCGAGAAATTTGGATTTTCAGAAAATTTCGAAATTTTTGTTTTTCATTTTCCATCATAGTTAATGTGCAAACATTTTTCGACTTTCAGAAAAAAAAAATTGTAAAATCAATCGTTCGGTAGTTATGAGTGGTCCAAACATCAGTATGACGGATTTTGCCTAGGAAATTTGGATTTGTCAAAATATTTCGGATTTTTTATTTGTCAGTTTCCATCACTCCTGAACATTTTCTATATATAGTTACTGAAATATTTGTTTTTAAAAATTAACTTTGGTTTTTAAATATGTTCAAAATATTAAATTTTTTTGTCATGAACTTTGACTGAATTTTTGTCAAAATTTCGAACAGTTTTGTATTGGTTTTCTCCATTGCGCCGGAAATCTGGATTTTTTGCATCTACAGTATGCCCTATTTCCTTTTCATTCAAAGCTTCCCCGGTAAATTACCTGCAAATAACGAAATTTTCCGAATTTAAATAGAAAAAAATTTTTCAAAAAATATCGGAATTTTACTTTATATTCAAACTTTTGAATTTTCATTTTAAAATTTCTTTTCTTGTATTGGGTATATCGCTTAGGAAATTTGGATTTTTCGAAAAATTTCGAACTTTGGTTTCTTCATTTTCCATCACTCACAGGTATTCTTCGATGCTGCCCTATGCCGCAAACACCGAAGTTTTGCTATTTGAAGTAATAGAAAAAACAAAAGCCAAAACTTGTTGGTAAGTTTCAAGTCATCTAAACATCTGTATAGGTGATTGCGCCTAGGAAATCTGGATTTTTCGAAAAACTTCGAAAGTTGGATTTTTCCTTCTCATTCACTCCTGAGGCTTCCCCGGAATTACATAAGCCTGCTAATAACAAAATTTTACGAATTTAAGTAAAAAGCTAATTTTTTGCAAAAAATATCAGGAATTTTATGATTTTTAGAAAAATTTCGAAATTTTTATTTTTCAGTTTCCATTACTTCCGAGACTTTCCTGGTGCTCTCCTGACCTATAAACACCAAAAATTGTAAGAAAATAAAATCGTTCCTTAGTTACAAGTCGTCCAAACTTCTTTTTTGGTTTTACGCCTTGGAAATTTGGATTTTCCGAAAAATTTCGAAATTTGTATTCTTCATCTTCATTCACACCTGAGGCTTCCCCGGTGATGCACTAGCCTGCAAATAACGAAATTTTCAGAATTGAATGAAAACAAATTTGACAAAAAATATCAGGAAATTTTGGATTTTTCGAAAAATTTGACATTTTTATTTTTCAGTTTCCATCACTCCTGAACATTTGTATTTGGTATAGCGCTTAGGAAATTTGGATTTTTCGAAAAAATGGACATTTTTATTTTTCAGTTTCCATCACTCCTGAACATTTGTATTGGGTATAGCGCTTAGGAGATTTGGATTTTTCAAAAAATTTTGGACTTTAGTTTCTTCATTTTCAATCACTCACAGGTTTTCGTCGATGCTGCCCTATGCTGCAAACACCGAAGTTTTGCTATTTTGAGTAATAGAAAAAACAAAAGCCAAAACTTGTTGGTACGTTTCAAGTCATCTAAACATCTGTATAGGTGATTGCGTCTAGGAAATCTGAATTTTTCGAAAAACTTCGAAAGTTGGATATTTCCTTTTCATTCACTCCTGAGGCTTCCCCGGTATTACATCAGCCTGCAAATAACGAAATTTTCCGAATTTAAGAAAAAAGCCAATTTTTGCAAAAAATATCAGGAATTGTATGATTTTTAGAAAAATTTCGAAATTTTTATTTTTCAGTTTCCATTACTCCCGAGACTTTCTTGATTGCTGTGCTGACCTACAAACACCAAAAATTGTAAGAAAATAAAGTCGTTCCTTAGTTACAAGTCGTCCAAACTTCTGTTTGGGTTTTGCGCCTAGGAAATTTGGATTTTTCGAAAAATTTCGAAATTTGTATTCTTCATTTTCATTCACTCCTGAGGCTTCCCTGGTGCTGCACTAGCCTGCAAATAACGAAATTTTCCGAATTTAATGTAAACAAATTTGACAAAAAAATATCATTAAATTTTGGATTTTTCGAAAAATTTGACATTTTTATTTTTTCAAGTTTCCATCACTCCTGAACATTTGTATTGGGTATATCGCTTAGGAAATTTGGATTTTTCGAAAAATTTCGAAATTTGTATTCTTCATTTTCATTCACACCTGAGGCTTCCCCGGTGATGCACTAGCCTGCAAATAACGAAATTTTCAGAATTGAATGAAAACAAATTTGACAAAAAATATCATTAAATATTACTTTTTTTTATTTTTCAGTTTCCATCACTCCTGAACATTTGTATTTGGTATAGCGCTTAGGAATTTTGGATTTTTCGAAAATTGAACATTTTTATTTTTCAGTTTCCATCACTCCTGAACATTTGTATTGGGTATAGCGCTTAGGAAATTTGGATTTTTCGAAAAATTTCGAAATTTGTATTGTTCATTTTCATTCACTCCTGAGGCTTCCCCGGTGCTGCACTAGCCTGCAAATAACGAAATTTTGCTATTTGAAAAAGTAATAGAAAAAACAAAAGCCAAAACTTGTTGGTAAGTTTCAAGTCATCTAAACATCTGTATAGGTGATTGCGCCTAGGAAAGTGGATTTTTCGAAAAACTTCGAAAGTTGGATTTTTCCTTCTCATTCACTCCTGAGGCTTCCCCGGAATTACATAAGCCTGCTAATAACAAAATTATTTAAGTAAAAAGCTAAATTTTGCAAAAAAAATATCAGGAATTTTATGATTTTTAGAAAAATTTCGAAATTTTTATTTTTCAGTTTCCATTAACTTCCGAGACTTTCCTGGTGCTCTCCTGACCTATAAACACCAAAAATTGTAAGAAAATAAAATCGTTCCTTAGTTACAAGTCGTCCAAACTTCTTTTTTGGTTTTACGCCTTGGAAATTTGGATTTTCCGAAAAATTTCGAAATTTGTATTCTTCATTTTCATTCACACCTGAGGCTTCCCCGGTGATGCACTAGCCTGCAAATAACGAAATTTTCCGAATTTAATGTAAACAAATTTGACAAAAAATATCAGGAAATTTTGGATTTTTCGAAAAATTTGACCTTTTTATTTTTCAGTTTCCATCACTCCTGAACATTTGTTTTGGGTTTAGCGCTTAGGAATTTTGGATTTTTCGAAAAATTACGAAATTTGTATTCTTCATTTTCATTCACTCCTGAGGCTTCTCCGCTGCTGCACTAGCATGCAAATAACGAAATTTTCCGAATTTAATATAGGAAATTTTATTTTTCTTTTTTATTTTTCAGTTTCCATCACTCCTGAACATTTGTATTTGGTATAGCGCTTAGGAATTTTGGATTTTTCGAAAATTGAACATTTTTATTTTTCAGTTTCCATCACTCCTGAACATTTGTATTGGGTATAGCGCTTAGGAGATTTGGATTTTTCAAAAAATTTTGGACTTTGGTTTCTTCATTTTCAATCACTCACAGGTTTTCGTCGATGCTGCCCTATGCTGCAAACACCGAAGTTTTGCTATTTTGAGTAATAGAAAAAACAAAAGCCAAAACTTGTTGGTACGTTTCAAGTCATCTAAACATCTGTATAGGTGATTGCGTCTAGGAAATCTGAATTTTTCGAAAAACTTCGAAAGTTGGATATTTCCTTTTCATTCACTCCTGAGGCTTCCCCGGTATTACATCAGCCTGCAAATAACGAAATTTTCCGAATTTAAGAAAAAAGCCAATTTTTGCAAAAAATATCAGGAATTGTATGATTTTTAGAAAAATTTCGAAATTTTTATTTTTCAGTTTCCATTACTCCCGAGACTTTCTTGATGCTGTGCTGACCTACAAACACCAAAAATTGTAAGAAAATAAAGTCGTTCCTTAGTTACAAGTCGTCCAAACTTCTGTTTGGGTTTTGCGCCTAGGAAATTTGGATTTTTCGAAAAATTTCGAAATTTGTATTCTTCATTTTCATTCACTCCTGAGGTTTCCCCGGTGCTGCACTAGCCTGCAAATAACGAAATTTTCCGAATTTAATGTAAACAAATTTGACAAAAAAATATCATTAAATTTTGGATTTTTCGAAAAATTTGACATTTTTATTTTTTCAAGTTTCCATCACTCCTGAACATTTGTATTGGGTATATCGCTTAGGAAATTTGGATTTTTCGAAAAATTTCGAAATTTGTATTCTTTCATTTTCATTCACACCTGAGGCTTCCCCGGTGATGTACTAGTCTGCAAATAACGAAATTTTCAGAATTGAATGAAAACAAATTTGTCAAAAATATCAGGAAATTTTACTTTTTTATTTTTCAGTTTCCATCACTCCTGAACATTTGTATTTGGTATAGCGCTTAGGAATTTTGGATTTTTCGAAAATTGAACAATTTTATTTTTCAGTTTTCATCACTCCTGAACATTTGTATTGGGTATATCACTTAGGAAATTTGGATTTTTCGAAAAATTTCGAACTTTGGTTTCTTCATTTTCCATCACTCACAGGTATTCTTCGATGCTGCCCTATGCTGCAAACACTGAAGTTTTGCTATTTGAAGTAATAGAAAAAACAAAAGCCAAAACTTGTTGGTAAGTTTCAAGTCATCTAAACATCTGTATAGGTGATTGCGTCTAGGAAATCTGAATTTTTCGAAAAACTTCGAAAGTTGGATTTTTCCTTCTCATTCACTCCTGAGGCTTCCCCGGAATTACATAAGCCTGCTAATAACAAAATTTTACGAATTTAAGTAAAAAGCTATTTTTTTGCAAAAAATATCAGGAATTTTATGATTTTTAGAAAAATTTCGAAATTTTTATTTTTCAGTTTCCATTACTTCCGAGACTTTCCTGGTGCTCTCCTGACCTATAAACACCAAAAATTGTAAGAAAATAAAATCGTTCCTTAGTTACAAGTCGTCCAAACTTCTTTTTTGGTTTTACGCCTTGGAAATTTGGATTTTCCGAAAAATTTCGAAATTTGTATTCTTCATCTTCATTCACACCTGAGGCTTCCCCGGTGATGCACTAGCCTGCAAATAACGAAATTTTCAGAATTGAATGAAAACAAATTTGACAAAAAATATCAGGAAATTTTGGATTTTTCGAAAAATTTGACATTTTTATTTTTCAGTTTCCATCACTCCTGAACATTTGTATTTGGTATAGCGCTTAGGAATTTTGGATTTTTCGAAAATTGAACATTTTTATTTTTCAGTTTCCATCACTCCTGAACATTTGTATTGGGTATAGCGCTTAGGAAATTTGGATTTTTCAAAAAATTTCGGACTTTGGTTTCTTCATTTTCAATCACTCACAGGTTTTCGTCGATGCTGCCCTCTTAGGTTTTGCTATTTGGATTTTTCGAAAAATTTTGAAAACTTGTTATTTTTCAGTTTCCATCATCGCAAACAAAAAATTTCGAACTTTGGTTTCTTCATTTTCCATCACTCAGAGGTATTCTTCGATGCTGCCCTATGCCGCAAACACTGAGGTTTTGCTATTTGGAGTAATAGAAAAAACAAAAGCCAAAACTTGTTGGTAAGTTTCAAGTCATCTAAACATCTGTATAGGTGATTGCGCCTAGGAAATCTGAATTTTTCGAAAAACTTCGAAAGTTGGATTTTTCCTTTTCATTCACTCCTGAGGCTTCCCCGGTATTACATCAGCCTGCAAATAACGAAATTTTCCGAATTTAAGTAAAAAGCTAATTTTTTGCAAAAAATATCAGGAATTTTATGATTTTTAGAAAAATTTCGAAATTTTTATTTTTCAGTTTCCATTACTTCCGAGACTTTCTTGGTGCTGTGCTGACCTACAAGCACCAAAAATTGTAAGAAAATAAAATCGTTCCTTAGTTACAAGTCGTCCAAACTTCTTTTTTGGTTTTACGCCTTGGAAATTTGGATTTTTCGAAAAATTTCGAAATTTGTATTCTTCATCTTCATTCACACCTGAGGCTTCCCCGGTGATGCACTAGCCTGCAAATAACGAAATTTTCAGAATTAATGAAAACAAATTTGACAAAAAATATCAGGAAATTTTGGATTTTTCGAAAAATTTGACATTTTTATTTTTCAGTTTCCATCACTCCTGAACATTTGTATTGGGTATAGCGCTTAGGAAATTTGGATTTTTCGAAAAAATGGACATTTTTATTCTTCATTTTCCATCACTCACAGGTTTTCGTCGATGCTGCCCTATGCTGCAAACACCGAAGTTTTGCTATTTTGAGTAATAGAAAAAACAAAAGCCAAAACTTGTTGGTACGTTTCAAGTCATCTAAACATCTGTATAGGTGATTGCGTCTAGGAAATCTGAATTTTTCGAAAAACTTCGAAAGTTGGATATTTCCTTTTCATTCACTCCTGAGGCTTCCCCGGTATTACATCAGCCTGCAAATAACGAAATTTTCCGAATTTAAGAAAAAAGCCAATTTTTGCAAAAAATATCAGGAATTGTATGATTTTTAGAAAAATTTCGAAATTTTTATTTTGTTTCCATTACTCCCGAGACTTTCTTGATGCTGTGCTGACCTACAAACACCAAAAATTGTAAGAAAATAAAGTCGTTCCTTAGTTACAAGTCGTCCAAACTTCTGTTTGGGTTTTGCGCCTAGGAAATTTGGATTTTTCGAAAAATTTCGAAATTTGTATTCTTCATTTTCATTCACTCCTGAGGCTTCCCTGGTGCTGCACTAGCCTGCAAATAACGAAATTTTCCGAATTTAATGTAAACAAATTTGACAAAAAAATATCATTAAATTTTGGATTTTTCGAAAAATTTGACATTTTTATTTTTTCAAGTTTCCATCACTCCTGAACATTTGTATTGGGTATATCGCTTAGGAAATTTGGATTTTTCGAAAAATTTCGAAATTTGTATTCTTCATTTTCATTCACACCTGAGGCTTCCCCGGTGATGTACTAGTCTGCAAATAACGAAATTTTCAGAATTGAATGAAAACAAATTTGTCAAAAATATCAGGAAATTTTACTTTTTTATTTTTCAGTTTCCATCACTCCTGAACATTTGTATTTGGTATAGCGCTTAGGAATTTTGGATTTTTCGAAAATTGAACATTTTTATTTTTCAGTTTTCATCACTCCTGAACATTTGTATTGGGTATATCACTTAGGAGATTTGGATTTTTCGAAAAATTTCGAACTTTGGTTTCTTCATTTTCCATCACTCAGAGGTATTCTTCGATGCTGCCCTATGCCGCAAACACCGAAGTTTTGCTATTTTGAGTAATAGAAAAAACAAAAGCCAAAACTTGTTGGTAAGTTTCAAGTCATCTAAACATCTGTATAGGTGATTGCGCCTAGGAAATGTGGATTTTTCGAAAAACTTCGAAAGTTGGATTTTTCCTTTTCATTCACTCCTGAGGCTTCCCCGGAATTACATAAGCCTGCTAATAACAAAATTTTACGAATTTAAGTAAAAAGCTAATTTTTTGCAAAAAATATCAGGAATTTTATGATTTTTAGAAAAATTTCATTTTTATTTTTCAGTTTCCATTACTTCCGAGACTTTCCTGGTGCTCTCCTGACCTATAAACACCAAAAATTGTAAGAAAATAAAATCGTTCCTTAGTTACAAGTCGTCCAAACTTCTTTTTTGGTTTTACGCCTTGGAAATTTGGATTTTCCGAAAAATTTCGAAATTTGTATTCTTCATCTTCATTCACACCTGAGGCTTCCCCGGTGATGCACTAGCCTGCAAATAACGAAATTTTCAGAATTGAATGAAAACAAATTTGACAAAAAATATCAGGAAATTTTACTTTTTTATTTTTCAGTTTCCATCACTCCTGAACATTTGTATTTGGTATAGCGCTTAGGAAATTTGGATTTTTCGAAAAATTTGACATTTTTATTTTTCAGTTTCCATCACTCCAGAACATTTGTATTGTTATAGCGCTTTTCAGGAACATTTGATTTGGATTTTTCGAAAAAATTTTCGAACATTTGTATTTGGTATATCACTTAGGAAATTTGGATTTTTCGAAAAATTTCGGACTTTGGTTTCTTCATTTTCAATCACTCACAGGTTTTCGTCGATGCTGCCCTATGCTGCAAACACCGAAGTTTTGCTATTTTGAGTAATAGAAAAAACAAAAGCCAAAACTTGTTGGTAAGTTTCAAGTCATCTAAACATCTGTATAGGTGATTGCGCCTAGGAAAGTGGATTTTTCGAAAAACTTCGAAAGTTGGATTTTTCCTTCTCATTCACTCCTGAGGCTTCCCCGGAATTACATAAGCCTGCTAATAACAAAATTTTACGAATTTAAGTAAAAAGCTAATTTTTTGCAAAAAAATATCAGGAATTTTATGATTTTTAGAAAAATTTCGAAATTTTTATTTTTCAGTTTCCATTACTTCCGAGACTTTCCTGGTGCTCTCCTGACCTATAAACACCAAAAATTGTAAGAAAATAAAATCGTTCCTTAGTTACAAGTCGTCCAAACTTCTTTTTTGGTTTTACGCCTTGGAAATTTGGATTTTCCGAAAAATTTCGAAATTTGTATTCTTCATCTTCATTCACACCTGAGGCTTCCCCGGTGATGCACTAGCCTGCAAATAACGAAATTTTCAGAATTGAAGGAAAACAAATTTGACAAAAAATATCAGGAAATTTGGGATTTTTCGAAAAATATTACTTTTTTATTTTTCAGTTTCCATCACTCCTGAACATTTGTATTTGGTATAGCGCTTAGGAATTTTGGATTTTTCGAAAATTGAACATTTTTATTTTTCAGTTTCCATCACTCCTGAACATTTGTATTGGGTATAGCGCTTAGGAAATTTGGATTTTTCGAAAAATTTCGGACTTTGGTTTCTTCATTTTCCATCACTCACAGGTTTTCCTCGATGCTGCCCTATGCTGCAAACACCGAAGTTTTGCTATTTGGAGTAATAGAAAAAACAAAAGCCAAAATTTATTGGTAAGTTTCAAGTCATCTAAACATCTGTATAGGTGATTGTGCCTAGAAAATCTGGATTTTTCGAAAAACTTCGAAATTTGGATTTTTCATTTTCATTCACTCCTGAAGGTTCCTCGGAGTTACATCAGTTTGCAAAATAACGAAAATTTCGAAATTTCATGAAAATCAATTTTTGGCAAAAATATCAGTAATTTTATGATTTTGAGAAAAATTTTTAAAACTTCGTTATTTACATATTTATTTAACTTAAGAAACGATATTTTTTACATTTTTTTTTTGGTGTTTTCAAGTCAGGACAGCACCAGGAAAGTCTCGGGAGTGATGGAAACTGAAAAATAAAAATTTCGAAATTTTTCTAAAAAAATTATAAAATTCCTGATAGATTTTTCGAAAATCCAGATTTCCTAGGCGATATCACCTTTACAGATGTTTAGACTTCAAACTAACTGAAAAGTTTTGGTTTTTTCAAAAATCCAAATTTCCGAAGCGCTATTCCCAATACAAATTTTCAGGAGTGATGGAAATTGAATAATAAAAATTTTCTAAAAATCTAAAATTTCCTGATATTTTTGATAAAAATTTTTTTCCCCTGAAAATCGGTAATTTCGTTATTTGCAGGCTAGTGTGGCACCGGGGTTGCCTGACGATTGAATGAAAATGAAGAATAGAAATTTCGAAATTTTTCGAAAAATCCAAATTTCATAGTTGCAATGCCCAAACAGATGTTTGGACGACTTGTAACTAAGGAACGATTTGATGTTCTTACAATTTTTTTGGAGTTTGCAGAACAGGACAGCACCAGGAAAGTCTCGGGAATGATGGAAACTGAAAAATAAAAATGTAAAAAAAAAAATTTGCAAAATATATCAGGAAATTTGGATTTTCTAAATATATATATGGTCCTTTGCATCTTAAATATGGGTTTAGAAAAAAATTTAAGTTGAAAAAGGGCCACTGGATGCAGATCAAAAGATATGCATTGCATGAAAGTACAAACTATAAGACGTACATATGCCAAATTGTAGCGATGTAGAACATTGGGAGTAGGGTCAATACCTGTTACTTACAGGACCTCAAAGTCCGTGTCCGCACAAGCTCAGTGTCTCTCTGACTTCAGAGAACGATTTGTAAAATGAGATACGTGTTATGATTGTTATATGGTATGAATGCTATATGTTAGAAGTGGTACGTGTTATGAGTGGTTTGTTGCATGTGGTATATGTAATAAATGTAATAGGATATAAGTGGTATATGTTTATGGGTGGTAAATTTTACAAGTTGTAAATGTTATGAGTCTTACATTGTTATGAGTATTATAAGTGACATTTGTTAAAAGTAGTATGTGTTCTCACTGGGATATGTTACAAAAGTTTCATGTTATGAATGGTATATGCTACAAGTGATATAGCTTTTTAGTGGTTTATTTGTACAAGTATAAGTGTCTTGATTGTTATATGTTACAAATGGTACGTGTTATGAGTGGTATGTTACATGTCATATATGGAAATAGTGGTGTATCTGACAAAAGTTGTATATGTTACAAGTAATAAGTGTTATGTGTGTTATGATTGACATTTGTTTCAAGTAGTATGTGTTCTCACTGGGATATGTTACAAAAGTTACATGTTATGAGCGGTATATATTACTAGTGGTATATGTAATAAGTGGTACATGATGTGAGTAACATATGTTTAATCTCGTACGTGCTATGAGTGTTATATGTTATGTGTGTTATATGTTGCAAGTGGCGCGTATTATGTTAGTTATAGGTAACAATTGGTATATGATGTGAATGGTATATGTTACAAGTGGTAAATTTACAATTGTATATGTTATGAGCGGTACGATTAATGAGTTACAAGTATTACATGGTTAAATGCTACAAGCAACACGTGTTATGAGTGTTATATATTATGAGTGGTACATGTTAAAGAGGCATGTGTTTTGAGTGGTATAGTTTACAAGTGCTAAGTTTTGTGTTTGTTATATGTTATAAATGTTGTATGTTGTGAATTGTATATCCAACGAGTAGTAAGTGTTATGAGTGTTATAAATGACATTTGTTAAAAGTAGTATGTGTTCTCACTGGGATATGTTACAAAAGTTTCATGTTATGAGTGGTATATTTTACTAGTGTTATATGTTATAAGTGGTACATGATGTGAGTGACATATAATAAATGTCGTAAGTGCTATGTATGTTATATGTTGCAAGTCACGCGTGTTATGTGTTATAGCTGACAAGAGGTATGTGTTCTGAGTTTTATATGTTACAAGGTATTACATGTTATGAGTATTTAATGTTAAAAGTGTTACATGTTATGAGTGGTAAATTTTACAAGTTGAAAATGTTACGACTGGTACGTGTTATGAATGGTATATGTTTCAAGTGTTGTATGTTATAAGTGGTACATGATCTGAGTGACATATGTTAAATGTTGTACGTGCTATGAGGATTATATATTATGTGTGTTATATATTGCAAGTGGCGCGTGTTATGTGTGTTATAGGTAAGAAGTGGTATGTGTTATGAATTGTATATGTTACAAGTGGTACGTGTTACGAGTAGTTTGTTACATGTGGTATATGTAATAAATGTAATATGATATAAGTGGTATATGATACAAGTGGTATATGTTACAAACAGTACGTGATACGATAGGTATATGTTTCGTGTGGTACGTGTTATGAGTTGTATATGTTTCATGTGGTATATGTTACAGGTGAGACAGAGAACGATTTGTAAAATAAGATACGTATTCTGAATGTTATATGTTATGAATGGTATATGCTACAACTGATATAGCTTTTGAGTGGTTTATTTGTACAAGTATAAGTGTCATGATTGTTATATGTTACAAATGGTACGTGTTATGAGTGGTATGTTACATGTCATATATGGAAATAGTGGTGTATCTGATAAAAGTTGTATACGTTACAAGTAATAAGTGGTATATGTTACAAGTGGTATATGTTACAAACAGTACGTGATACGATAGGTATATGTTTATAACATTTGTTTCAAGAAGTATGTGTGCTCACTGGGATATGTTACCAAAGGTATAAGTGGTACATGATGTGAGTGACATATGTTAAGTGTCGTACGTTTATGGGTGTTAAAATGTTCCAAGTGGTATATATTTCAAAAAGTACGTGTTATGATAGGTATATGTTACGTGTACGTGTTATGAATATTTTTTTTTTACATTTGGTACATGTTATGAGTATTATATTTTACAAGTGGTATATGTTAAAGGTTGGTACGTGTTGAAAGTAGTATATGATACAGGTGCAACAGAGAACTATTGGTAAAATGAGTTAGGTTATATGACAGTTATATGTTATGTGTGGTATATGTTAGAATTGATATAAGATATGAATGGTATATGAAACAAGTGTTATAGCTTATGTGTGGTTTATTTTTACAAGTATTAAGTGTTATGTGTGTTATATGTTACAAGAACTTTAGAATATAGATATATGTATTATGTAGCTTAGAAAGCACCTAAAAAAGACTTTGAAAGCAGTGCCTTTATTTCCATTTGAGGGCAAATTTTCAGGGTTAGAAATGTCCGCTTAACGCCATTTTTGTAAGAAAAATTAATTCATTTATTGTCCGATAGAGGAAATGTTGGGTGGAAATTGTGCAGAATATCGTGTGCCATAAGGTTTCATAAATTTGCACAAAATTTGCACAAAATATCAAATACCGTTTTTTGTGATAACGAAAAGAAAAATCAAATTACTTCCCGTTGAACATGGATGAGTTTTTCAGGGAAAATTGACGATTGACTTGTTTTCAGGGGTAGAAAAATTTTTTTTTCCGAAAATCGATCTTTTTTATTTCATTCGAAAGAGTGGAATTCTAAGACATCCGTGAAAAAAGATCGGCAAAAAATCGCATTAGAACCATGAAATTATTGACTTTGAAAATGTTTTAAAGTCTGTTTAACGTCAACCGATGGCAATAACTACAGGGTAAGAAATGTCCGTTTGGCGTTACTTTGTTGGCAAAAATATGGGGTTAGAGTTCGAAATGTCACTAAATGGCGTCAAGTGGATTACCGCGAAATGCAAAAAAAAAATAAAACACACACTATCACATTTCAGATAAGAAATATTTTGGGTGCAAATTTTTCGGGATGCGATAATGCAGGAATATCACTCATTAAGATTAAACGATTTTTTCTTAAAAAATGTTGCAAGAATATTGTTCTTATCACTTCAAACAAATATTTAAAATGGAATATAAAGAAAATAAGGCTTATAGACTGTATTTTAGAGATTGGGGACCCGGAAGTGCCGAAATGGGGACGTGTGTTAACATGTAAAACACATAGCGGAAGTTGGAACTTCCCTAAGAGTCAAGATGCGTGCGTCGTCCGTCGTCGCCGTGCGTCGTGCGTAAACTTTTGTTTCAAAATACTACTCCTCCTTCATGCTTTCCTTGAAATTTGGTCTGATACATCCTTGGGTGATGATGATTAAATCTTATATTCAGAATATTTATTCAACCCCTAGGGGCCGCGAGGCGGGACCCAAAAGGGAGAAATAATCAAATAAGCTTTGAAATGCTACTTCACCTTCATTCCTTGTGGAATTTCAACAAGATTTGGTGAGATGCATTATTGGCAGGGGGTCATCAATGCTTCTATTCAGAATTTTGATTTGACCCCGAAGGGCCGGGATCCAAAGGGGGAAATAATCAAATAAGTTTTGAAATGCTACTTCACCTTCATTCCTTGTGGGATTTCAACCAGATTTGGTGAGATGCATTATTGGCCAGGGGTTATCAATTCTTCAATTCAGAATTTTGATTTGACCCCTAGGGGCCAAGGGGCAAAGCCCCAAAGGGAGAAATTAGCTGAAATTAAGCTTTAAAATGCTTCTTCTTCATTCTTCTGACGATATCTTCCAAACTTTATTGGATGCATCAGTGGGAGAAGAAATATAATTAGTAAATTTGAAATATTAATTCGAACACTTTGGACTGATGGGCGGGGCCGCAATCGGGGAATTTTGCTAAAACTTGTCTTTAAAATGCTACTTCTTCATTTCTCTGTGAATTTCAACTAAAATTGGTGTAATGCATGATTTGGTGGTACCATTCAATTCTTGAATTCAAAATTTTGATTTAACCCCTTCGGGCCAAGGGGTGCCCCAAAGGGAGCAATTAGCTGGAATTAAGCTTTGAAATGCTACTCCTTCTGCATTTTTCTACGAATTGCTTCCAAACCTTTTTTTGATGCATGATTGGGAGAAGACATATAATTCTTAGATTGGGAATTTTTATTTGACCCATAGGGGCCGAGGGGCGGGGCCCAATAGGGGAACCTTAGTAGATTCTTAATAAATTATTTAAAATCTTACTTCTTCTGAAGGAAATACAGGAAATGGTTCATATTTGGCCAGAATCATGTTTAGGTAAAGGGGATTCAATTTTGTTTAAATGGTGGGTATGGGCCCCTATGGGCCAGAGGGGAAGGACCCAAAAGGGGGAATGAGCAAAGCCTTTAAAATCCTACTTCTCCTAAAGAAATTGAAGGAAAGGATTCATATTTGGTCTGCAACATGTAAATTCTTACTAAATTCTTTTAAATCCCACTTCTTCTGAAGGATTGCAGGATATGGTTCATATTTGGTCTGCAACATGCTTAGGACAAGGGGACTCAATTTTGTATAAACTGTGGGTCATAGCCCCCGGGGGCCAGAGAGGCGGGGTTCAAAAGTTGAAACTTACTAAATTATATTTTTTTTGAAAATTCTGCATCTCCTGAAGGAATCGTAGGACATAGTTCATATTTGGTCTCAAGCATGCATGTTTAAAAGGCTGACTAAATGTAGAAACTGGGTCTGTAGCCCTACTGACCAGATAGGCAGGGTTCAGTAGGAAAAACTTATTAAATTCTATAAAATCCTTTTTCTCCTGATGGAAATGCAGGATGAAGGTTTAGCCTGAAGTATGATGCAATGAAAGGGATACTTTCACTTTTAAATTCTCTATGATGTGGTAGTCAGATGACCGTTAAGGCCCATGGGCCTCTTGTTTAAAGGAAGGGTTCAACCCCAAAAAATTTCGGGGGGAGGGAGGGGCTCAAACCCAAAACTTGCCAGAAAAAGACCTGTTTTTGTAAAATTTGCTGATATTTAGGGGCTCCGGACATCCTTCTCTAGCTCCATGCATGCAACGTTCTCCCATTCTCCATTAATGGCTAACCTTGCTCAACAGTTCAATTTTTGTATCAAACGTTCAACATCGGTAACTCCCCAGTTTTTATTGATTTATTTTTCGTAGAACATCAAAAACTTCGTCATTCTTTCCAACAGAAAAAAAATAATTGAGGACTTGCTTCTCTACCAGTTCAAATTAAGAAACAAAGTACAATATCCCCTCTTCCAACTTCAGTGAAAATTCTGCTGAGATGCATCGGGAAAACCCAAGTTACCAAGTGTTGAATTGTCCCCCTCCTCCTCTCTCTCAAAATAGAAGGGATACAGGTTAGTAATTATACCCTAACATGCATGGACCTAGTAGCTTTCATACGATGGGGGAGGGTTCCAAACAAGAAAGAGCATTTTTTTCTCTTGGACGAAACGGGGAGGGGGTTTCAACCCGAAAAACTGAAGCAAAAGATAACTGGTAAAAATTTGCAGGGGGTGGGGGTGAAAGGTTGGGTTAGTTCTGAACTCTAATCACCATACGGTCCTTCACCCTCTGGATAATATTGCCTTTAAGGGTAATTGGACCTATAACACAAGCTGCGAATGTATAGATTTCATAGATGTAATGGAGACTTTTACAAACGTATCATAAATGTTGAGGAACCTAATCGAATCAACTGAATATGTTTTCTTAGAGCCACCGTTCCGAATTACGTGCGAAAAGTATTGTATGCTGCCGGACTTATCAGCTCGTTATGTGTCCGTACATAACCCTAAATGACATACATATTGTTGTTTATTAACTTTGCACAAGGTTTGTCAATGACTGTAATCTGTCTACGTTTTTGTTAATGCTACAGATACATACTAATGCATAATTTCTGGACAGACGGACGGATGAACAGAAAAAGTGCTGAGAACATGGGGTGGAATATTCCAGGTATAGAGTATCCATGTAATTAAAAAGGTGAAACTGTTTGTGGATGTGATGAGTAAACAGAAAACATACGAATAATGACTAAGTTTCAATGCCCAGAAAATCCACAAAAATACCCGGAATGAATTAACAACAGGATGTGCACATTTTCAACATATATGCAAACATCTTACAAAGTTTCACAGTTCTACGTCTAAAAGTGTAGGAGGAGCTGATTCTACAAAATAGGCACCCTATTTCCTCGCCTGCACGACATTCGCCATACTATAACCCGGGTTCGCACTTTGTGCAACCCGGCCAATAAAACGAGTGACTAGCAGGGTTACACGCACATTTCCCACTTGAGCACAAGCCAGGGCAATATCCTACCAGGGTGACCATAATAGTGCAAGGTCGTTTTGTTTCATCGAAATCCAAGCAGTTGTATCCGATGAAATGTTTAATACGCCTCAGAGGCCAGAGTGACGAATCATTTGTTTACCATCAAGTAGTCTTTAAAGACATCGAGTACTTGATTATCATCAATTTTTACAATCTAGAAGTATTGAAATCAAATCTTGACATCGCCATATTAACTCAGTGCTTGCGTAATGTTGTTTCATTCAAATCCTAATAATGACTGAAGAACAAGAGTGTTTCAAGGAACACGTGTGTCGCCTGCAGTGAAATGACCTCCCGAGACCATGAGAAATTGGTACCAATAGAATGGGCTTATCATAAATTATAAGCTTGAACAATATGTAAACACTGATATGTATGGTAAAGAAGATATAAGCCATTGTTGAAAGTGTGACAGACAGATGGATTGGCGGACAGACAAGGGATCCCTGCCTACACAGGCGACACATAAAGTGGCATGGGTTGCTTTGCAACAGATTCAAGGGAAAATTCAACAAAAGTTCTAAGGAACACATTTCGCCTTCGGATGACTTTCCCATAGTGTTACAGACACTTTGAGTAGAGAACCTCGAGTAATTGCTTCCTGTCAAGTTTTACTACAATCTATGCAACAGATTCAAAGGAAAATTCAACAAAAGTTCTAAGGAACACATTTCGCCTTCGGATAACTTTCCCATAGTGTTACAGACCAACGCAGACGAACAAAGTGATCTATTTGGTTGTTTGCCATGGACATCTCCCTCCTCTTTCTATGTCTCCTTGCTATGCCAAAAAACCCCACTTAAATGGATAAACCAACCATAGTCTAGAGCAGTCATACTAGCCAACAGATTTAACCTCCTGACAATTTTTTTTAATAAATCAGAACTGTCTACACATGACGTTGTGCTAAAACTGCGGAGAAGTCAGAATGCATAACATTGTATGAACAATGAAATATTCATTTCCCTTAATGAAAATCTAGGATTAATGCTTTGGCTATTCACCTTTGATTGAATTCTCTTCGGTGATATAGGACGACAATGACGTCAAGTTTTTTACGTGCAATAACATGCGGGGCAATAACCCCAGTTTTAATGAACATTATCTCCCTTCATGCTCATCTATACATTACCCTACCTTTTCTTCAGCGTGATAAGAGGAGTATTGAGGAGAAGTCATGTTTTCTACATGTAACAAAATATCATGGCCAATAAATCACCCGATTTTCGCCAACTTCTAGCACTCTGAAGCCTACTGCTCCTGATGTAACAACATCTTTCGGGCTCCAACTCTTCATGCACATCTACATTTAGGTTTGATGCTCTACCTTTCCACTAAGTTTGATTAAATCCCTTCAGTCATGTATGAAAAATTGCAACAAGGACAAGGTTAAGTGTGACAAACAGATGAGGGGAATAAAAGAACTTTAGAAAGTCACATTTGTAGTTGCCTGAATTTTATTTCAAAAATAATTTAAAACTTGATACATTTAAATCATTAAAACATTACACAAGAGGCCCAGATGGCCTGTATCGCTCACCTGGATCTCATATGACCAACAGTAATACATCTTTGCATATGTTCCAGAATAGATGCTTAAAGCAATATGACAAATTACCCCATTTGGGTTTTCCAAATAGCAGTTCTAGATAAAAAGTTGAAGTTATCAACATAGCCAATTTGACTCCTTTTGGCCCCACCCCTCAGGCCCCTGGGGTCAGCCCCATCATTTGTATCAATCTGAATCCCAACCACCTAGGGATATGTCCTACAAAATTTATTTGAATTTACTACAGTGGTCCCAGAGAAGAAGTCAATTATATAAATATAGCCAATTTGACCCTTTTTAGCCCCGCCCCTCAGGCCCCCAGGATGTCAGTCCAATCATTTGTACAAATCTGAATCCCAGCAACCTGAGAATACTTTCTGCCAAATATGAGCAAATTCCAAGCATAGCTTCCAGAGAAGAAGTCAATTATATGAATATAGCCAATCTGACCCTTTTTAGCCCTGCCCCTCAGGCCCCCGGGGGGTCAGCCTAATCATTTGAATAAATCTGAATCCCAACGACCTGGGGATACTTTCTGCCAAATATGATGAAATTCCGATTGTCGGTTCAAGAGAAGAAGTCAAATGTTGATGGACAGACGGACAACGGATGCAGGACCAGGTGAGCTAATAATACACCTGTTGTGTTAAGTTTTCAAAATCTTATCAAGGTTTGTTGGGACCATAATTCTGAAGCATGACCTTGGGTCAAGGTCAAGGCCACTGACACATCATGGATAATATAAGTATTAAGTATGAATCTGTTCCATCAAGTTATGTAAGAAATACAGACCAGACAAGAACATTTCATCCAAATCTACAGTGATCTTGGCATTGATGGCATGACCTTGTGTCAAGGACATGTCACAATGTGACACATTTGCCTCAAGTAATAAGCTGTTCCATTGAGGTAGTCAGACTGACAGACTGTCATACAATAATACATGCATAAACAAATTCCAATGTCTCCATCACCATCAACAATGAATACCACAGTACATATAAACACAGTAAGTGCAATATTTCATTAGTAATCATAAAATTTTGGCTAATTCAGAAGCAGATGTCAAACCGTTCCATTTGTGCTTAATCTAATATGACTTAGGGCCATGGCCATCAATATTTGTATGTGACACACCGTCTTTTAAGTCATGAACATGTATATCAAATATCATCATCCTATCTCAGTTATGAGGAGAGTTACGCTCCGAACAAGTTTTTTTAAAAAGGGCAATAACTCTGTTATAAAAGGGTCATGGCCCCTAATTTTTGCACTTGACAAACCGTCTTTAGGTCATGAACATGTATACCAAATTTCATCATGCTATATCAATTACGAAGAGAGTTATGCTCCGAACAAGTTTTCTTTACAAAGGGCAATAACTCTGTCACAAAAGGGGCCTTGCCCCTAATTTTTGTACGCGACACACCGTCTTTCAGTCATGAACATGTATATCAAATATCATCATCCTATCTCAATTATGGAAAGAGTTATGCTTCGGACATGAAATTATTGGAGAAGAAGAATGAGAACAAGAAGAAGAAGAAGAAGAAACTCGTACAAAAACAATATGTCTCCCTTCTGGACAAGGGGAGACATAATAGCCTGACCAACACTTTTTCTTTTTCATGATGATGTTGTGCACAGCGTCCTTAACATTCCTCCATGTTCGCTTTGACAAACACTTTTCTTTTTTGAGAACTAGGTCTATATCTCCCTTTCCTGTCACCTTTAGCATCTGAATGAAATGTCCAAATTCTCTGTTTATGGCCTCTTTCTCCTGCTCTGACCATGGCCTGCGATTAACAACAAGTTTGGACTCACTTCGTCATACTCTTACATGCTTTTCTGATGTTTTCTTTTGCAAAGATATGGCCTTTGGAACTGCAATACAGTCAAAACACTTTTTATGTTTTAATGCAGACATAACTCTTTATCATTACAATATTACTAGAAACAGCCTAACTAAACCTAAACCTACTGGATCATCATGGTGATCTTCATTTAGGCTATGTGACATTTGATCAAAGTAATGACACCAGTTTGAGTCATCAATTATATTTGTGTATAAGGTTTGACAAAGTTCCACTGACCTTGAACTTGTGACCTTAAAATTAATAAGATATTTCATTAAATATTAAAGCTTCATAAAAATGTAACATTATCATAGCAAAAGGCTCAAACAATGTGTGTAACTTAAATATACCAGCTATGGAATATGCAGGAAACTCATGACCTAAAAAAAAAAAAAAAAAAAGAACGAAAAGCATGAAAAAATAACCTTCAACAGGATGTGCATCAGACTGTTCAGTAGCACTGTCATCTTCAGAAATACTGTCATTATCATCATCTCCCCTATCCTGGTCATTTTCAATCTCGATCTCCTCTGTGTAACAAAGAGAAATGATAGATTAAACAACTTTCTATAAATTAAAGGTTTGTCCACTGAAAGAAGAGTCCCAAGTGAGCCTATATTGCTCACCTGACCTTGATGAGCCAACAAATACCCTGTTTAAACCAGCACAAGATATGCTACAAAACCATTTTTCCTGTTACATGACATTGTGACTTTGACCTCTGACCTTTGTTCATGGGCAACAACATATAATGAAGTAGGATCCAGTTTCATGGAGGGGTATCTGAGTTATGGCCCAAACAAGGTTTTTTTAAACACCAGTCCATTGTAACCTGGACCAAATGACCTTGTGTCTAGGTCATGACACACCCTGAGGCTACGGTAAAATTTGTACGTTGATGAAAAAATTTGGTGAAAAAACAAAACTAGGTTTTGAGTTGAGAACCTTCAAGGCTTGCTTTCTGTTTATTATTTTTCACTGAAATAAAAGAACTTAACTGTAGCACTGAAACGGGCACTTAACATTACTTGTTCTGTAATCAGAACTGGGGACATAACTTGAAATGAAGTTCTGAAATGGGGACTTCACACATTACTTATTCGGTAATATGAACTGGGGACATACACTGCAATGAAATGACGGAAATGGGGACTTCTACACACTACTTATTCTGTAATCAGAACTGGGGACATAACTTGAAATGAAGTTCTGAAATGGGGACTTCACACATTACTTATTCGGTAATATGAACTGGGGACATACGCTGCAATGAAATGAAGGAAATGGGGACTTCACACACTACTTGTTCTGTAATCAGAACTGAAGACATACACTGAAATGAAGTTCTGAAATGGGGACTTCACACACTCTTTATTCTGCAATTAGAAACCAGAAAACTGATATTGTTAAAAATGTTTTGCCAAATCAATGGTCAGGGTAGCTTTTCTTATTGCTAATCAATTACAGCCACTGATACAATTTTGCTAAGGACTTAGACTATTTGCCCCCACCAAGTTTCAATGAAATACCAGAAGTAAGCATGTAGTACTCAAATATGTGTCAGCAAATCATAGGCCATATTTGTTGATTGAATGGACATACAGTTGAAATTTGAATGATATAGAATTTAGAAAAACTCCAGCATTTGTTCCTTATATTAAGTTTAAGCATATTCAGTAAAACCGGACAATGTATGACACTACCACAAAAGCTCAATTTAAGCTTTGTTTGAATTTCTTTCAATTTAATAATACAATTACATACATTGCCTATTGATTTTAGCATACTTGTCACTAAGCAGACCTGGTAAGGTAGTGGTTAACCTTGATGTTTAACCTTGGTCAAATGACCTTCGCCTTTGACCTTTTGAACTAGAAATCAATAAGGTTATCTACTAGTCATGGCCACTGTTTCTAAGTTTGACAAGAATAAGGCGTAAATACTAATACCCTCTGCTGGCAGCTATATGTTTGTAATATGAAAGCCTTATTCTTTTTGCTTTAGAGAAAATAGCTTACAGAACTTCTTTACCAACTTTTCAAAATCCAGTCAAAGTTCAAGGTCAAAAGTCATGGTATAAAAATTGTAGCTCCTGTCATGATGGTTAAATTTATATAATATGAAAGCCTTACCTCTCATACTTTAAGAGAAAGTAGCTTACAGAATGTCTTAACCAATTTTCAAAATCCTGTTGAAGTTCAAGGTTAAAGTCATTTGAATTTCATGGTATAAAATTGTAGCCCATGTCATGATGGATAAGTGTATGTTATATCAAAATTCTACCTGTTATACTTTAAGAGAAAGCAGCTTACAGACCTTCTGAACCAAATTTTCAAAATCCTATCAAATTTCAAGGTAAAGGTCATTTGGTCAAAAGTCATGGTATAAAATTGTAACTCATGTCATGATGGATAAGTGATTATGAAAGCTCTACCTTTTATACTATAACAGAAAGTAGCTTACGGGAACTTCTTAACCAAAAATTTTCAAAGGTCAAAGTTCAAGGTCAAGATCATTTGGTGAACAGTCACTATCTTAATCTGTAGCTTGAGTCCAGATGGATAAGTGTATGTAAAATGAAAGCCCTGCCTCTTATACTTTTGATTAAGAGAAATTAACTGAACACGGACAGAGGGAAAGACAGACAGAATGATTCCTATATAATCCTACCCCCCAAAACTTTGTAAGGGTATACCAGTAATAAGTTACCAATGGAAAGATTAAGACAATTTATTAGATGTAAAGTAATATATCTGTGACTTACCTTCCTTATTGTAAGTCATTTTCTCTATATCTAGCCCTTCATTTACTCTAAGTAACATCTTGGTAATTTTTGTTTTTTGGACCAAGTCCAGAGGCTGTCTGTATATTTCTCTGTGTATGCGTATATCATGACCCAAAAACTTGGCTAGCTGGTCCTGTCCATTTTCGCTCAGTTCATGTACCTGGGCCATAGTGGCAATGTGTTTTCGCAAATTTGTATACGTGATCAGGTCTGCATACTTGAGATTGACCTTCAAATACATTTCTCGCAATACATCTCTTGCTCTGTATGTCCTTGTGGAAGGTGATTTCCTGGAAAATACATATTTTCCAACAACACTTGCCTCCTCCCTCTTCTCTAACAGAAGGTTGATACACCAAAGCATATCCTTTGTTAAAATGATTGCAACCTTTCTCTCTTGCCTTCCTTTTATTTCAATGCGAGTCATTGATGAACTAAGTGCTCTTTCAAGTGTAGAAAGACGACCTGACCTCATTGTCAAATAACAAGCTGTTCTGCATCTTTAGTGCATGTTTATAGGTTGCTACGGTAATTCTTTGGACATCTCCACCACATTTCCTATTAAATAGTGTAACCAGGCAAAGAGTTACTTTTAACAGCTCAAAATAGATGGAAATATCATCTACGAGGTGCTGCCTCATGGTCCTCATCTTTGATTTCAAGAATCCAGTCAACATGTAAACATCTTGACTCAGAGGCAGCATTTTCGGTGCAATGTACTTCTTTTCTTCTTGTGTCTGCCTGGCACGCGAAGAAATCAAATCATTCCAATTGGAGGAGTACAGCTTAAGAACATTTTCACCATTTTCTTTCTTACTCTGATTTTTTTCTGTAATACCATTAGACTCCAGAATTTTAGCACACCGTTGAAGGCTGTATCCTACCTTTAAAGCTAATGAGGGTGTGGTGTAGAAATGGGTATCTTCATTAAATCCTGCTAGAGATTTCACACAAGAAACAATGGTATAAAAATTGAGAGGATTCAGACAATCTTCCCAACTGAAGATGGGTGAAGGAAGTTTTCTGGTTCCCAAGACAAGTCTGCCGAACTCCCTCATTCTGACATTTATATGATTAGGCGTGTGCTCTTGAATGTCTTTGTTGTCAAATAGCCTCTTTCCAAAATCCATTATCAATGAGTCACTGGTAACAACAGAGAACACGTCATCATTAACCATGGACAGTATGACCCTCTTGTAAAAACTTTCACCTACATTCTTTGGCAGAGGCAACAGCATCTTTCCCTCTTTTCCTCCTTGGCCTCGTTTGTTGGAGGAATTTGCTTTGCATAATCTCCTATGTTCATGCAAAGATTTCTTAGAAAATAATGCTTTACACCCTGTGCATGGAATATAGTTAGAGATAGGCTTACCATCTTCTTTTTCTCTGTATTTAGGAATAAGAGTTCCTTTCCCTGATTTGAGAACTTCAAAATTGTGCTCCCAGTTTCCTTCATTTCGAATCTGTGCCCATGCATCTTTCCTTTCTCCTGAATGTTTTGGTAAGGCAAGAGCTCTTGCAACATCTTCTTCATCACTATGCACTGTTTCAAGGTGCATTGCTATCTTTGGATAGAGATTTTCACAGTATTTGCATGCATGTCTTTTATCCCATTTCTGTTTTCCTTCAAAAGAATGAGTGGTTTGAACATGTAGAGCATCTGATGTGGAGGACATAGGTATCACAACACTTTCATCATCACTCTCAGCAGGCAAATTGCATGCATGTCTTTTATCCCATTTCTGTTTTCCTTCCAAAGAGTGAGTGGATTGAACACAAACAGTATCTGATGTGGGGGGCACAGGTATTGTTGCACTTTCATTGTCATCCTCAACTGGCCTTTTTGAAACATGGAGATCAGAGAATTTCTTGGATGATCCTGTCCTCTTGGAAACATTGAGATCTTTTGAGATTTTCTTGGACCTTTCATGAAATTCATCGTCTTCCAAGTCTGTATCATCTTCCATACTGTCTGTTTCCCTTTTTAAGAAAGAATAAGAGAACTATTAGGAGACTTATGATTAGAGGAAGAGGTAAATTGTCCAACAGGATATCACAGAAGTTAATTCATGTTTCTAACGCAGTTGCAAGACTGAAGGAAAAATTTCAATTATTTTCTCAATAACATTACAGTGATCAGTGAAGTATTAACAAAGTTTCTAAAATGCACAGACACAGTCTACTTGAATACACGGCAAAGGTAAAATCAACATCTTTCTACTTCAATAACATGTGTTTGTGAACTACTGATGCCCCTGTATGGCAACAAGTTTCACAGAAAATGAATAAGTAGGTCAAAAATCATGGTCAAAAGGTCAGATAATTGGTACCAATGGGAAGGTGTTGTCTCAAGGAATACACATGAAAACTCTCACCTCTTATAGTTCAAAAGATACAACCAATATTAAAGCTTAAGTCAAAGATTAAGGTCAAGATCAGTAGTACAAAGATTTTGACATCAACCAAAAGGGTTTTACACACGTAAAATAAAAAAAAAACCCAACCACTTATGGATATAAAGTTATGACCAAGGTTTAAAAGTTTTATAGACAAACAAATTGACAGAAGAACTAACCAAAAACTAGATGCCCCCTTACTTTGTTTCCAGGTCATAATAAAAAGGTTACCAGAAGACAACAGAGCTTGTTGAGTCAAATTAGACTCAACAGCTATATAAGGTAACAGATTTTCAACAAAAGTCGTCCGAAGACAACGGAGCTCGCTGGTGGGTGCTTTTGCCTAGCATGGGGTTGCTTTTGAAGGTAGGTCAAACTTCAAGGTCAAAAGGTTGAAGTTTATTATGAATCCAGCAAAAATTATGAAAATGGTTAATTTTTTAAAAATAGGTTAAAGGTTACAGTCAAGGTCACATGTTAAAAAAAATGAAATCAACAGAAAGGTCCTGTGACATATCAAAGCCCTACCTCTTATGATTCAAAAGATATGACCAAAGTTAAAGTTTTTGTTTATGCCAGATGCCAGTGCTAACAGACGCTGACCCTAGTTCTGTGACATTAGCTCTCCAGACATTCGTCCCTGTGAGCTGAAAAGTCTCATTGTATGACTATACTATGACTATACAAGATAAAAACCATATGAAACCATTCGTACAGACAGAAGCCCCTGCCGCCTACACCAGATATATGACAACAGCTTTCCAGATGTAACCCTGGAAAATATTAGCTGCAATATACCACTCAGCCAGGGAGATCAGTTGAGCGTCAGACTAGTAAGCCAGGGGTCCTGGGTTCAAATACTTGTGGAGGCATTGAAATAAATAATGACCTCTGTTACATTGGCGCCCATGTAGGGACTCTGGAATAATACTTAGCCATGCCCCATCAGCATCATTGTAACCCCTGAAAACTCGAGGAAGAGCTATTTCCTGGAGGGGGAGTGTGTAACCCTTTAAAATACCAGCCGCAATATACCACTCAGCTAGGGAGAACTTCTCTTTAGTTCGATTGGGTGAGCGTCAGACTAGTAAGCCAGGGATCCCTGGTTCGAATCCTAGTGGAGGTATTGAAGTAAATAATGACCTCTGTTACACAGACATTTGTCTCCAAGAGCTATGATAAGCAGATGTAATAATGAATTTTAAAACAGAAGAACATTTGTTAGAGTTTTTGTAAAAGGGAATGCATGTACATGCACAGTTCATTACCATATTACTGTATTATATGTAAATCATCATGCAATGTCCAGGCAAACTTTACTTACTGACTGGAGTCACTATCTGCAATGTAATCTTCATCATCATCTGCGAATAGCTGTTTCTCCGTTTCATCATCAGCATTATTGTATGATTGTGGTACATTCTACTGTTCTTTCTCCATTTCATCTTCATCATTTTGCTCTTCCTCACTATCATCTTCTGCAAAAAGTTTTGAGAAACTCTAGTTAAGTGTAAATGTTTAACAAACTTGTGTCCTGCCTGTTGAGAATTTGACACTGGATGTGAACTAGACCTTCAATAGGTGCTACATTTATTAAAACTTTTGGTACCAATAGAAAGATCTTATCACAAGGAATACACATATGAAATATAATAGCCCTTCCCCTTAGGGTTAAGAAGATACAGTCAAGATTAAAGTTTTTGAAAAGCAGGTCAAAGGTCAAAGTCAGGTCACAAGGTCAAAATTCTGGTACCAATGGAAAGGTTTTCTTACAAGGAACAAACAAATTAAATATGAAAGCCTTTCCTCTTAGGGTTCAGAATATATGACCAAGGTTAAAGTTGTTTTTTTAAAAGTCAAAGTTCAAAGTCAAGGTCACAAGGTCAGCGTCTTTGGCTTTTGATTTGGCTTTTCGGGAACTCGCACACTTATTTCAGAACAGTAAACCTGTCTCCTTTGACAACCTAGAATTACCTGAATTGCAGTAAAAATCTCCTTTCATTTACCTGGATAATTAAAGATGAATTTCTTGTCCATTATGTTTATAATTGCACCATCTGTAAGGACCTTGGCTCTTTTGTTTTTGCCACATAAACTTCTTAGGAAAGCCTGTAATACACATAAGCAGTAAGATCTTAATTCATTAGTCAATCAAACTTCAGCAGTCTGTTCAAGTCAACTCAAAACTTTACTGACAGTGAAAGGTTTGTATACAAACAGAACTATGTGAATCTAAAATGGCTGTGTACCTCAGAGGGAAGCATTTTTCTTCACTTGAATTTTAATGAATGCAGAGTGATAATGTGCCCATTTAGACATGCACAAAGTTTCAAAACTGGAATTGAATCCATAGCAGAGATATCTCTGAAATAATCTAATTAATTCCTTCATGAAATGCATATTCATGAGGAAAATCACAAGTTATGTTATCACAACAAAACGGGTAAATGTTAGCATGTGCTGGATGCAATGCGATCTGTCGATTTTAATTAAGGTGGATCTATGGTCATACTGAATGCCTCTGATATCCTGAAGTGACCCATTTTCAATAATAGCTGACTCCTCTGAAAAACACTGCCCCCTTCTTGCGTCAACACTCTTTGAAATTTGAAATCTCTTGCTATATTGGCTATAAGGAGAAATATTTTGCTATTCTTGAAAACTAAGTATAACCCCGTTTTTGTTTTTTAAGACGCCTTTATCACCTGCCACAGTCACTTTATATCATGTCGCCTTTATATTTTAGCCGTGCTTTTTGTATCATGTTTTCTACATGTATATGATTCCGATCTCTCTAGTTTCTTCCTATTTACTTGTACATGGTGGATATAGAAAACTATATAGTCAACTCCTATGCTTATCACTTAAGTACATATACATGTATGTCCCTATTTCAGTTACAGAGAACGTTACATGTGAAGTCACTGGTTACTTTTTTTTCAGTATGAATGAATGTCCCCAGTTTGGTTATAGATGATGTTATGTGTTAAGTCCCCAGTTTGGTTATAGATGATGTTATGTGTTAAGTCCCCGGTTAGGTTATAGATGAGGTTAAGTGTTTAGTCCCCAGTTAGGTTATAGATGATGCTATGTATTAAGTCCCCAGTTAGGTTATACCGTATTTATTCCAATAAACGCCCCGTCTCTAATAAACGCCCCCCACTTGTTTTTTTAACCAAAATTTTATACTTTCCTCGTTTGCCCAGGATTTTTGTCCGGCCCCGCACATGTATACCACAATACCACTTGGTATGTCATCTTTCGGAAGGGGACGAATGCCTGGCATGTACACAAGGGGGGTGATTTTAGTCCCATCGGCATATGCTGCCAGTGTCACCGTTATTTTTTTGTTTTTCGTGGCCAGTACTGTAAACTCTTGACCTCCTTTTCCCCCTTTATTGCCAATGTCGATTTTCTTGGCATGTCAAACCACACCAGGGTTTTGTCCATGTTAGCGATATGGCTATCGGGGTATTCTCGTACACGAAATTAAAAAAAAACTGTCAATACGATCATCAATTAATGAAACTTCATGTTGTGCCACATGCGTAGATCGCCTGTTATGTTTATTTTTGAATTTAGAAAACCATCCATATAAGGCTTTGAACGATTGACTACCATTTGCCTTATGCATACGCAGGGCCTCAAACCGCAATGCTTTCGCAGTCACTCATATTCCGGCCTCCCGTGTGTCCTGTAGCCATCTCATCAAATTTTTGTCAATATCTTCATATCTGACATGCCTCCCACCTCCTTTACAGCGTTTAGATGTTTGAGAAAGATTTTTTAATTTTTTTTTGTTTTGACACCAGTCCTGCACTCGTTTTCTGTCAACACGAAACACTTTCGCGGTGGCATGTTTACCCTTCTCCTCTGCGAAGGCGATTACTTTAAGCTTGAAAACAGTGTCGTAATTTCGTTTTGTCCCAGACATTGTTATCAGGTATGTGGGATTTATTAAGAAACAGACTGGCTTATATACCGCTGTGTTTTTTTATTTTGTTATGCAAACTAGGCCTACAAGCGATGATGAACATTGTCAGTTTTGACTGAAGCTGACACGATAGACATCGTGTCATTTCATACAAGAATTCAGGTTATCAGAATGCAGTTGACAACAATGTTTAAAGCTACAACGATGTTGGAATTACTGCAATTTTCAAATGCATTCTTTGCCGAGTAATTCGTTAGTTTGTTATACAATGTTTTTAAGTGGAAGCCATGGCATGTCACAACCAACAAATTATGAAATTTTGTGTTCTATTAATCGCCCCCCGGTCTGAAAAATTTCACGCCCCCAGGGCGTTTACTGGAATAAATATGGTAGATGATGTTATGTGTTAAGTCCCCAGTTTGGTAATAGATGATGTTATGTGTTAAGTCCCCAGTTAGGTTATAGATGATGTTATGTGTTAAGTCCCCAGTTAGGATATAGATGATGTTATGTGTTAAGTCCCCAGTTAGGTTATAGATGATGTTATGTGTTAAGTTCCCAGTTAGGTTATAGATGATGTTATGTGTTAAGTCCCCAGTTAGGTTATAGATGATGTTATGTGTAAAGTCCCCAGTTTGGTTATAGATGATGTTATGTGTTGAGTCCCCAGTTAGGTTACAGATGAAGCTAAGTGTTAAGTCCCCAGTTTGGTTATAGATGATGTTATGTGTTAAGTCCCCAGTTAGGTTATAGATGATGTTATGTGTTAAGTCCCCAGTTAGGATATAGATGATGTTATGTGTTAAGTCCCCAGTTTGGTTATAGATGATGTTATGTGTTAAGTTCCCAGTTTGGTTATAGATGCCGTTATGTGTTAAGTCCCCAGTTAGGTTATGGATGCTGTTATGTGTTAAGTCCCCAGTTTGGTTATAGATGATGTTATGTGTCAAGTCCCCAGATATGGTATAGATGATGTTATGTGTTAAGTCCCCAGTTAGGTTATAGATGATGTTATGTGTTAAGTCCCCAGTTAGGTTATAGATGATGTTATGTGTTAAGTCCCCAGTTAGGTTATAGATGATGTTATGTGTTAAGTCCCCAGTTAGGTTATAGATGAGGTTAAGTGTTTAGTCCCCAGTTTGGTTATAGATGATGTTATGTGTTAAGTCCCCAGTTAGGTTATAGATGATGTTATGTGTTAAGTCCCCAGTTAGGTTATAGATGATGTGATGTGTTAAGTCCCTAGTTAGGTTATAGATGATGTTATGTGTTAAGTCCCCAGTTAGGTTATAGATGATGTTATGTGTTAAGTCCCTAATTTGGTTATAGATGATGTTATGTGTTAAGTCCCCAGTTACTTTACTTTATTTAATTATGAGTGTATGACCCCAGTTCAGTTATATATGATTTGTGTGTTAAGTCACCTTTGCATGTTTCAGTATTTGTAGTGTATGTTTCCAGTTCAAGTTTTAAGATAATGTTGTGTCTAAAGTCAAAATTTATGTATTTCACTTCTTTATCACAATGTAACTAATTCATGTACAGGAAATGTTGTCTGTTTCAATAATCAGTCTCAGTATAAAAGTACATTGTGTATTCCAGTACTTTGGATGACCGAAGTTCAGTTTCAGATAACAATCCTTTATTACTTGTACTCTGTTCCGCAAATTTATCTCAGAATTTCTTTTCTTGACCTGGACTTTTTATTTGTACAATCTAATTTTCATGGCAATGTGGAGATAAAGTGTGCAAACAGCAAAAAATTGTTGTGCTAAAGTTTATTCCAAATCATAAATGAAAGAAAGAAATGACGGAGAGATGTAGTCACCTTATCACATACTCAGTCTAATGTTTCTTCAAGGGATTTAATTAAGGTGTTTTTAGGCATGGCCAATTTGTTAATCAAGTTTCAGGACTGCAGGGCAAAGCACTTGCTCTTAACATTGATCTAGCTATCACTTGACAGTTCAAAAGCTTGTACTTGTTTTAGCAGGATTCATAATTTAGCAGCATTAGCACCATGATTAGTGCCCTTATGCATGACTTTAACAATATAAGAATTTCAGAACAAAGAAAAGTATATCACGATTCAAATGCACTATATCAAGGTTGTGTTTATGAAAGGAAAATTCCTACTTTGAATCTTTGGTGCTGAAACTTGATCATTGTACTAAATAAAAGGACATACATGAAGTATTTAGCATTGCTTAAAAATAGGGCTCCGCTAGCGAGTGCATGATACGCCCGCATGTTGACATGATTGATATCTTACCATTCGCCCCTCCCTAGGGACAGGACCCCCATTTGTAACCAAGGTGCACAACTAAAAGTTATACTCTTTCATTTGCACCTTCAGATCATTTGTATCTGTAACCATCTGGGAGAAGAAGCAAGGAAGATTTGTTTGGACCACACTTGTTAGCCCTTCCCCCACAGATAGGATCCCCCATTCAAACCCAAGGTGCACAACTGCAAGGCATACCCTTTCATATGTCACCTTCAGATCATTTGAATTACTAACAGTTTAAGATTCATGATTTGAATGTAGAAGGATCAAAGAGACATTATAGAAATAATGAATTCATTGAGATGACAGAAAAATTTGATATTATTGGTATTGTTAAAACAAGGTAAAAAAATCAAGATGATTTAGATGACATGTTGCCAGGCTATGATATGTTTTCATGTAAAGGGTAGAGAGAAGGGTAGAGGTGTGTGTGGTATTGCAGTCTATATGAAAAAATGGCTATTAGCAGGTATCAAACAAATCGAGCTGGGAACGTTAACAGACAAAGTCTTAGAAAATATAAATTGAAAATTTGATGAATTTGATCTCATCCTAACAGGTGACTTCAATGCAATGATAGTTCACCTTGATGACTTTATTATAGATTATGATGCATCCCATTTATATATTGCAGACTGGTATGTATCAGACAATTTTAATATTCCAAGAAATAGCCAAGATGATGTTGTGAATTCTTTTGGTTTAAACCTTATTGATTTATGTTGTGAATACAACATGCACTTTTTGAATGGTAGAATGTCTGATGATGAGGTTGGAAAACTTACCTGTGTAACAAATAATGTTGCAAGTGTAGTAGACTACACCATTGTAAGAAGCGAACTTTTCAACAGTGTAACATATTTTGAAGTCTTATATAAAGATTTCTCTGACCATAGCTTTTGACCTTAATGTACAAAGCAATAGTGTAGGAGAAAATGTGGAGGAAAAAGTAGATATTTTGGAAGGAACTAGATTTAAATGGGATAAGCTAAGGGCAGATGAGTTCAGGGATAGACTACAAGATGATACAGCTTGTACCATGTTTGAAGAATGTTACTCCTTACTGCAAACAGATGTTGATGAATCTGTTAAACATCTTGAGGAAATATTTCACAGGGCAGCAGTCCAAATGAGAGTAGCTAAAACATATAACCAGAAAGGAAAAAGACAACCTGAATGGTGGGATGCTGAATGTCATAGGGCAAAATAGGACAAATACTCAAAGATAGATAGAATGAGAGTAGTGTCAAATGTCACGAATGTTGAAGAATACATTGATAGTAAAACGCAGTTTAGAAAACTATGTCGGGATAAGAAAGAATTACATAAAGGTAAAATACAGGATGATATGGTTAATAGCTGTGAAAACCCAAATGGGTTTTGGGCAAATGTGAAAAAGTACTCTAAAACTGCAACTTCAGGTGCTAAGATATCGACAGAAAAATGGTATGTGTACTTTAAAGGGCTCTTAAACAGTGGAAACCCAGTCATTGACATTAATTTTAATGAAAGTATTCTTTCACAGTTAGATGCCCATGAAAATGTCTGTCCTGAATGTGAAGAAAATACACCCCCAGTACTAAATGAGGTTATTAGTTTAGAAGAGGTTAGAAAGATAATATCTCAGTTAAAGTGTGGGAAAGCAGGTGGCATGGGCTCTATTATTGTTGAATTTCTAAAGAACGCAAATAATCAATGTATCTATTTCATCTGCGATCTTTTCAACACTGTTTTTAATTCAAGTTTATTTCCAAAAGCATATTCCGTTGCTGCTATATGCCTTATACATAAGAAGGGAGATAGAAATGACCCCAATAACTACAAGGGTATATCTCTACTGTGTTGTTGGGAAAGTCTTCACCAAAGTTTTAAGTAATATACTTACATCTTGGGCTAATAGTGAAAACATTATCCATGAATGTCAGGCAGGATTTAGGAAAGGTTATTCTACCCAGGATCAAATATTCTTTCTGCATGCCATGATACAGAAACATTTATTGTATGTTCGTCGACTTCCAAAAAGCCTTCGACTGTATAGACCATCAATATTTGTGGTAGAAGATTTGCTCCAAATGTGTTCATGGCAAAATATTGCAAGTACTTAAATCTATGTACTCCCAGATGAAATCTTGTATTAGAGTACCAAATACAGGTCTTATAAGTTATACAGAGACCTTTGATTGTTGTGTCGGTACTCGACAAGGCTGTATGGCCAGCCCATTTTTGTTTTGTATTTATGTAACAGACCTGATATATTTATATGAAGAACAAAGATGTCAAGGTATTTTCATAGATGAACTATTCAGTAATGTTACCTCGCTTTTCTATGCTGATGACTTAGCAAACTGTGTGGATACAGTAAGAAATCTACAGAAATTGGCAGATAGTCTATCAATATTTTGTAAAAGATGGAAAATGAAAGTCAACATTGACAAAACTAAAGTCATGGTGTTTAGAAGAGGTGGTCGCCTCAGAAATTATGAAAAATGGTATCTTGAAGGAGTACACCTAGAGGTTGTATCACAGTACAAATATTTAGGAAATGTGTTTACACCAAAACTGTCATGGTCTAAAGCTAAGCATACCTTAGTATTACAGGCCCGTAAAGCCTTGGGTGTTATAAATAGATTTAGTAAGAGAGTGGGAGGCCTACCACACTTCTTAATGTTCAAAATATTTGATACAATGATAAAACCCATCATCACTTATGGTTCAGAAGTATGGGGGTTTGATGCAGGAGACATTATTGAGTCTATACACTTGAGGTTTTGTAAAACTTTACTTATGGTATCAAACAGTGCTTCAACAGAAGCAGTACTAGGAGAGTGTGGTAGGTTACCAATCTTTATTGATTGTCATCTCAGATGTATCAAGTACTGGTTCAGATTGTTGAATATGGGTGACTGTAGACTAGCCAAGTCATGTCATAAGATGCCTTTTGAGCAGGATAGAAACGGTAATAAAACATGGGCAAGTAATGTAAAACAATTTACTCAAATGGTTTTGGTGATGTTTGGGAATATCAAGGATGTGGTGATGAAAATTACTTTCTGTGTGTTTTTCGTCAGTGTCTGATTGATGATTATGAACAATACTGGGCCCATGCTATAAATACATCAAACAAACTAGTAACTTATCATACGTTTAAATCAGATCTGGTGTATGAGTATTATTTAACAGCTGTAACAATTACTGAACATAGAAGGCAACTGTGTAAGTTTCATATCTCAAATCATTACTTACAGATAGAAAAAGGAAGCTATAACAAATTGGATGTAAATCAACATATTTGTTGCATTTGCTCAAAATCTGATAATCATTTTATTGGATATGAACAACATGTTTTAAAAAGGTGTACCTTGTATGACAGTATAAGAAATTCTTATGTTCCTGAAGTTTACTCAATGTCCTTAAGTGAGTGTATGGCATCACAAGATGGCAAATTCTTAAAAAGACTTGGAGCTTTCATATCCAAATGTAATACAGTCAGAGACACTTATATACAAGAGAACAGCTAATCTCTTGGATTGGTCCTATATGTGACATTCATAAAGCTTTGACATGGACCATTGAACATGTATCAATATAACACTACATGTATACATTATAGTTATGCATGTGTGATATCTGTATAGAATACATATATGAGATTTGAATTGATTACTGTGATTGAATTTAGTATCCGATGAAGATTATGAAGCACAATTTATTAGCAACCTTGAAAATGTCACTCTGTGGCATATGCAATCAGAGTCCACATATAGTCATGTCGTATACTTGTGCAGTAGTTATGTTTAAGTGAATGTTTAATTGTGTTTATGTTTGAGAATAACATCATAAATTACATGTAGAGATACTTATGTTCAACTCTCATTGTTTATATATAAAAAGAAAATATAGGTAAATGAATTACAATATTAATGTATGTATAAATATTGTAAAATGTACTCTTGGCCTGCACGCCTTTAAAATACTCAATAAATGAACTTGAACTTTAGAGAAGAATCGTAGAAATGATTTTTTGACCATGCTTATTTGCCCCTTACAGTCACAATGACCTTCACATTTTATCTTGTGACCCAAACATCAATATGAGTCTTTCTCTATCCTCCCTCTCCAGTAGAGTGTAGCTTTAGTGAGATATTAAACGGAACGGGGGCCAAATTAAACCTGACTATGCAGAATCTAAACAAGAACACTGTTTTTTTACTAGCAAAGGAAAATTTTGTCTTGATTTTCATTGTTTTGTGTAAACTTTTCCACAGTGTTTTGTGTAGATTCTACGCTACACTCAAACTGCACTGTGTATAGTTGCAGTTTCTGAATGAAACAAGATTCAAATTTTGTACTCCTGAGAGGATGAGTGGTCAAAGTGATTACTGTATGTCTCCTGCATCTTTGCCGAAAGATCCTGATGACATAAAGAATTTATAACTAAAATGCAATGGTCCTATTAGCTACGGTTTTTAATCTGAACATCATAATTAAACTCACTGAACTGAATTAGAATGAGGGGACTATGTGGGCCTATATCCCTCATTTGAGCACCATGAAAATACAACAAACCTGAGCAATTTCTTAACAGTTCTTTCTTTTTTTTTTTGATGTCCTGCAGCAGTTGTAAACCAGAAGTCAAGCTTACATGCTTTTATCAAATCCATAAGCAGTAGCAGAGTAGTCATCAGAAACATGAAAAGCAAAGTTTTGCTGGATATAAAAAATAATGGACTAAATTTTGCTGCCCTCATTAGCTCAAGTGAGCCCTCAACTAAAGTACAACTGTTGACCGACAGTTGTAGATGTAACAGAAAGATACACACACAAAACACACAAACACTAAAGAACAATTTCGAATGTGATTTTCCTTTAGATATTAACTTCAGGATCAAATTGGTACATGTGTTATATCTCTGACAAATACTTACCTTCCAAAAATGCATCTATCTTTATACATAGGGTAAGTCTGGAGTCTTTCCCCATGTTTAGAGAAAACCGTAACTGTTCCATACACAAGAACCCAATCTGAAATTATGCAAAAGTTACTTATACAGTAAACTAGAAAGTTCCTTTAAGGTAGGACAGACAGGTGATCAGACAGTGAACTTTAGCTTCAGCTTTATTTTTCCAGGCAACACATGGGAACTTCGACAATTAAGAAATTACTTTCAATATTGACTTCTTTAACTTTTGACTTAAAACAAAGAAATGAAGAAATTCAATACTGCTCTATCAAACACATTAAGTAGAAAAGTACCAGGAAAATCACCAATCTAAAGAAGAGTTGAACACAATATGAAATACAAATAACTATTTACCTGTGTTTGTCTCCAATTCTATGACATTTGACGATGTGTTTCCATGGGAACTGCTCTTATCTTCATCTGGACACAAATATGCTGCAAACAAAAATGAAGGAATTCAATACAGTACTACCAAACATGTAGAGGAGCAAAGTACTGGGAAAACTGTCAGATTCTGAAGAAGGGTCAAGCACAATAAAAGAAACAAATAACTTTTTACTAATTCTGATAAGAAGTGCTGAAGTGCTGCAGACTCACACACTTTACCCATTCTGATAAGTGCTGAAGTGGGGACTCACACACACTTACACACTTCACACCATTCTGATAAGAAGTGCTTGGGGACTTACACACTTTTCTGACCCATTCTGATAAGAAGTGCTGAAGTGGGGACTTACACACTTCACCCATTCTGATAAGAAGTGCTGACGTGGGGACTTACACACTTTACCCATTCTGATAAGAAGTGCTATGGAAGTGACTCACACACTTCACCACACACTTCTGATAAGAAGTGCTGAAGTGGGGACTCACACACTTCACACTGAGAGTGCTTGGGGACTTACACACTTTACCCATTCTACTTCACATACTAACATACTACTTCACACGGGACAGGCAGTCATCCATACTGAGAAGATACATGATAATAAGCATGGTACAATGTACAATGTACATCAGCTACCTAGAGTTTCTTTTTTGCTTGTCCTTGAAGCTTTTCCAAAGATCATTTTTCCAGATATACCTGCATAAACAGTGAGAGAAATCAGTCATTTTTACAAATTCAGCATTTACTTACTTTGATAAAACAAGGTCTATACAATTACTAGTCCTTACCACTATATGATGCCATCATCTCCAATTTCTTAAAGCATAATAATCACTGTTGAATGTCTCCTAGAAAAATGGTTATCTGGACAAAAAAGGAGCCAAGACCAAGGTTAAGCGATAGCAGGAGAATGTTACTATGGATTCTTATACAAACACTTTAATTGTTCTAACTCTAAGCCTCCTCACAAAGTTTGAATAGCTAGAAAAAAGATAAAATTACAAAGGCCTAAAAATATAAATATCAATATATATATGTGTGTGTGTGCTTTCCATAACCTTTCTGACCCTCATCTGATCTCACGATTCATTTTTTAAAACAATTTTAGGTCTGCCATTGGACCATTTAATGTTTGGGAATGGAAGTTACAACAAAATAAAATGCTGGTCAAGCATCTGTTTTTGTTGTGGCAATTTGCCACTGATTTCCAACAATCTGTTACTTAGATGGATCTATGCATTTATCTCCCAATAAATCACCAACTGAATCTGCCTTTCACATAAAATTGCAGACCCTAAAATTTTCATGATACAGAAAACGCATACATGTATTTTATGACCTAAATCAACATCAGGAATGAAGTGGAATTATTATATCATTCATGTCCATTATAATTCACTGAATAATAACTTCACTCATTTATGTATGCAGAAAAGATCCGAGATTATCACAATGGATGGAGAGACAGAAAGATGGACAGCACAGAAACATTACATACCTCACCATTCAAATCAACATGATCTAGGAAGATAATCACTTGACAGAAATAATTATAAAACATTTTAAAAGCTTTTATTGGATTAATCTTCTTGGTAACACAAAGTCTAGATTATTATGTATCAGAGACCAACTCTGTATAAGTTAATACGATTTTCTATCGATTTAAATATGTTTAAAAAATGAAAGTTTATAGATGCCAATAAAAGATTCAACACAAAGTTAGTTTGAAACTTGGTAGAAAAAAGGTTAAGCTATCTTATAACATACAACATTTTAAATACAGCTCTACTGGTCACATTCTAGAACTAGAAAATGTCGGTAAGACATAAATGCCCCCGCATGGATCTATTAATAGCAACAGCTACCTTGACCTTGGGACCATGAAACTCCACACTGCATGAGGTCTTTGCATTTTTGATATTTGTATGAAGTTAAATTAAAATTGGCTTAACAAGTATGACCTAGATTTTTACCTTTTATCTTGAGGTCACAAACCCCATAATGGCACAAAACACGATGCCCTATGCTGTTCCACATCCATGCCAAGTTCGATCTCAACACATGCAACGGTTCAGGAAAATTGTCAAGGACAAGTGATTTTTGACAAATGAATGGACGGTCTCAACCCCATATTGGTACGCAACATGCTGCTCCATGCTGTTATACATCCATGCCAAGTTTGAACTCAATATATGCAATGCTTTAGGTTACGTCCCGGACAAGCATTTTTCTGTGATGTGACTTAAATATGCTCCAGACAAGTTTTTTCAGAGATTAGGCCTAGATTTTGACCTTTGACCTTGAGGTCATGAACCTGGTTATAGTATGCAACACATTGCCATATGCTACTGCACATCCATGCCAAGTTTTATCTCAATACAATCAACGGTTTAGGAAATATGCTTCCGACAAGTATTTTTCAGAGATTTGACCTAGAGTTTGACCTTTGACCTTGAGGTCATGAACCTGGTTATAGTATGCCACACACCACCGTATGCTATTGCACATCAATGCCAAGTTTTATCTCAATACAAGCAACGGTTTAGGAAATATTCTCCAGACAAGTATTTTTCAGAGATTTGACCTAGATTTTGACATTTGACCTTGAGACCTTGAGGACATGAACCTGGTTATAGTATGCGACACACCACCATATGCTACTGCACATCCATGCCAAGTTTTATCTCAATACAAGCAGCGGTTTAGGAAATATTCTCCAGACAAATATTTTTCAGAGATTTGACCTAGATTTTGACCTTTGACTTTGATTTTGACCTTTGACCTTGCGATCACAAACCTGGTTATGGTACCCGACATGCCGCCCCAAGGCTACTGCACATCCATGTCAAATTTGTTCTCAATACAAGCAACGGTTCAGGAAATATGCTCCGGACAAGAGGTTTGTGACATACGGACGGAAGGGACGGACGGAAAAGGGTAACTCTTAATGGCATAAAAATCACAGAAGCTGAGCTGAAGTTAGTTCTACTGAGCATTTCCTTAATATACTAGTAAAGAAGTGTTCAATGAGAATGCATGTGTTGCTATTGTGACCTGATTCTGACCTTGTACTTAACCTTGATCATTGTCCGGTATTGTATTTTATCAAGTTCATAATAAGTCTTTTCCAAATAAGTAGAAAACATATATTTATATTCATTTAAGTAAAAAAGTGTCTTCATAGAGACTGCTATGATATTTCTGTCGTACTGTTCCCCAGAACGGTTAATGTTTCCATTGAGTCTAAACTTATCACTATAAAATTATGGCTGAATATGAAAGTGTGATTAAACCCAGACAGATAGACAGACCTTTCTAAGCAAATGACAGAAAAACTGTTATCAAACTGAGCTTTTACCTTAACAGCTTTCATTTGCACACAAACATGTGCAAGTTATTACTGACAGACAGATGAACTCTTGGCTCAAGTTCATAATAACCTTTTATTGTCTTTTTATGTATTGTTTAATTACGTTAAGTGTGGCATGGTAAAGCATACAAAATATTGTTAATAAGAATTTGACAATTCATTAAATAATTGAACAAAAACAAATTTAAACGAGCTGTCAAAAGAATCATAGTTCACCAAGTGGGTACATTTTCTTTACAAAGATGCAATGTATCAAAACATTTTGTAATACTGAAACCAAAAGATCAATCAAGGTCAAAGGCTAAACTGGTATCCATTAATACATTTAGATTTCAAGAAAGCTAATCTTTCGCTACTTGTAAGCAAAATATTATCACTCTAGCTTAAGCTTAAGTTGTCTTTAAAGACAACTTGAAAACTGACAAAATAATCAAGGGTCCCACAATGGACCTAAGTCCATCATGACCTTGATGACTGAACTTTTGACCATATAATCCAAAGGTGTCTTTCTCTGTCTATGCTTTTCATGTGTATGAAGTTTGCAGTTCATTAGTTAAAATGCTTTTGAGTTATTTGCAGTACAGTGCTTAAGCCTTTCTGTAGCCTGTGTGACACTGACCTTTGACCTTGTGATCCCAAAATCTATAAATGTCTTCCTCTGTCCATGCTTTATCTGTGTATGAGGTTTGAAATTCACATTTCAGTCTTTGACTTGTCCTGTCTTAATGCTTCAGTCCTTTCAGAGTCTGTGTGACCTTGACCTTTGACCTTGTGACCCCAAAATCTATTGATGTCTATTTCTGTGCATGTTCTATGCATGTTCTATCTGTGTATGAAGTTTGAAGTTCATAGGCCAGAAAGCCTATGAGTTGCTGTATCACACTGATCAAGTACTTTTGTAGACTGTGTGAACCTGACCTTTGAATAAGATTTTTCTTTGGCCAAAAAACATCACCAATGTAAATTCCTCAGGAAAAAGGTCATTGACTTAAAAGCCCAGAATTCAATTCATTCTGAATGAAAGTCTTCTGTGACCTTGACCTTTGACCAATTGGTTCGAATCTAATTAGGTACTTCTCTGAGTTATGGGCATTGTTTATGTTGAATATGTAAAGTATAATTAAACCTTAAAAGCTTAAAGGTCAAAGGTTAAGGTCAAATTTGTATCCAAGACTAAAGATTTGAAAATGTCTCATAAACTGCTACTAGTAAGCAAAATAAAAATGATATGAAAACTTCAGTTGTATGGTAGATATAAGCCAGTTTAGAACTTCTGTTCACCCATATGCTGACAAGGAGCCAGTGGTACAACTATAGTTCTAAAGACACTCGTCATGGGTCTGACAATGATATACTTGTATCTCGTTTAGCTCGCTATGCAAAAATATCAGTTAAAGAAAAATTAATGAATCTGTACATGTAATGTAAGGAAATTTCATTAAAAAATATCATTAAAACAGTTGGGCCACATCACAAACCTAAAAAAAATCCAAATCAAGGAACTAATTATTTAGGTTTGAACTACAGTGTGAATGTGTCACATTTCCACTTGCAAATGTAGATGACCTTAGAAGAAATAATATGATAAAATAAAGGCACACATGTATACCTGAAATATATTTGTTAATGTCTACATGCAAGGCTCCAAATTAACACTTGTAATTCTTTAACATTTATATGAATATATTATAAAAGCCAAATTTACTCCAAAGCAGAGGCTGTATGAATCTACATGCATTAGATTGCATTTTGATACAATGTAAAAGGTTTAAGATGAAGCATTCATGGTGCATGCAGTTAATATTTATAACCATATTTTACTGTAAATATGAGAGGCACAATAAAACATGCTGAATAGGAAATTGATGAAACATGAAAACACTTCTGTAATAGCATACCATAAATATGATATAGTCAAACCATGAAAAGTTATTTACCTTTGCAAGCCAGGGATATTGATCCACTCCTCCGAGACTGTAGTCATACAAAAGTTCTATATCTCTCTCCATATCACAAAGTGAGAAAAAGCAAATCACAGGATTTCAATCCACATCTTCTTTAACTTTTGGTCTGCAGTTAGAAGTGTAGCAGTCATCTTTTATTAAATGTCCAAGTGATCCATTTTCTGGGGTAGCATCAACGCTGTAATGTGTAATGCAAACAATATATCAAGTATGCATAATTGAAAAAGATAATCAAAATTTTCCTATCTCACGGATACTATATATATATGCTACTTTTAATACTATATTGAGACAACACAATTTCTGATATATTAAAACCACTTTAACATCTGAATACTGTGAACATGATTATTTTCACTGGGGAAAAAATTATTAATGTACTATCAGAATGCTACATACATGTAAGGTTGTAATTTCACAATTCAGACTCAAACACTATTTATCATGTTTGGAGATCATTTCAACATCAGGGAAATTTTTGCAGTGAATTTGATAGCAGGATTAAAGTGACCTGCAAAAATTTTGTTAGGTCTGGTAATTAATGAAAAGCACCCAAATCCCACACACAAAATAAAACCAATTTAAACTAGAACTGTCCTAAGGGACGAAAATACCCCCATTGCAACCACAAAGTATTAGACTGTTTGACCTCGACCTTTGACATTTTGACCCCATAAACAATAGAGTCCTCCTTCGGCCAAGTACATCCTATGCCTGAAGTATCATCACTCAAGGTCAAAAGCTCCACGAGATAGAGTCTAGAAATGCTTTTGTCTAGTATTAGGACCTTTGACCTTGACCTTTTGACCTTAAAAACAATAGATGTCCTCCTTGGGTAACAGGCATCCTATGTGTGAAGTATCATTACTCTAGGTCAAAAGCTCCAAGACATAGAGTCCGGAAATGATTGTGTCTATAGACAGACGGGCAGACAGATGGACAGACAGACACAGTGAAACGAGTATACTCCCTTCCAACTTCATTGGTGGGAGGTGTAAATTACATTGTCTCATGCCTTTATACAATGTCATGGATATTTAATTTCCCCAAAGACGAATTATTTCTAAGAATTTTCATATTTTATTTCCCCAAAGACGAATTATTTCTAAGAATTTTCATATTTTATTTCCCCAAAGACGAATTATTTGTAAGAATTTTCAAAAATAGAGGTTGCTGACATCTGGATGGGTGGTACAACAGCACCTCATTTGGAAGTGCTAAGAAGCCAGGGATGAATGCCTCACAGGGGTTTAAGTCTGGGTATCGAGACATCTACCCCTAAGAAGTGGATACTTGGACGTGCCCTCCACAACAAACTTTGCTGGACAGGTGCTTGGCTGAGAGGGAAAGGATATGATGTCACCTGTCCTGGTGGTCATTCTGACTGCACAGCCAACACTGACCGATACGGCGGCTTGTCTGAGTATGCCATGGGAAAGGACATTGGGGATCAACTGGCTAGACAAGACGTGCTCATAAAATATGCCACCACAGATGGAGATGGAACTGGAGCCCAAGGCCTGGAGGAAGCCGTGAGAGCCTTACATCCCATGTGGAAAGTGGAGAGACTGGCTGACCCAACTCACCTAGGCAGAGCACAGTTCTGGAAATGTAACAGTGCTAAGTGGAGCGAGTCAATATTTCCTGGTTGTACCAGACTGATGAGGTCTCATGCTCAGAAGGTATTTTCTCAAGACTTGAAAGCCCGCAGCAGTCTGACTTTCAAGGAATTGATGAAAATTCACTCCAGAAACATTGAGACTATCACGACTTGTTTACCTGCAGTGTTAGATGCTACTGTATCCTTCTACACAGGTGACTGCTCTAAGTGCAAGCAGCATTCCGTGGTGTGCTCTGGTGGTGACAGTGACAACTGGTGGGTGCGATCAATGTTCCTTAGTTCGAACCAGATCCATCAACTTCAAATGACATCGAAGGACGAGATGTTGGTGTTGGAGCTCCTGAAAATGAAACTCAGCACTGGTGTTATTCGATCTACGAGACTCAGCACATCTACACAGACGAACGAGGGTTGTCACAGAAGCCTGAATGAGTCCTTACCAAAACATCAGAATCTTGGAGGAAATGCTGAGGGGAGGTTAGACAATACCATTCTGACCCTAAACAACACTGCAGGGAAAGCCATCCAAAAGAAGGTTGAACACTTTGGTGGTACTCTGAGTAGAAAGGTCAAACATAAACTTGATCAATTCAGCTCAGAGGAAATATATCAACACCAGCACCAATACAAACCTGCTGTCAAGAAAAGAAGTATGTTGTTGTTAGCAGAACAGCACAAGCAGCATGCAAAAAGGTCCAGGTCCGCTCGAAAGTCTGACTACAGGAGAGGTCAGCTAGATCCCAACATCCATCTATGTAGGGGAAACAACCGGCCTCAGGACCACCTGTATTGAGAAGAAGAGGTGACAACAAATTTATTAGAGACATGTTAACAATCAGAAAAAACCAAAATAATGTTACAACAACAGCAACAACAACAACAAAATATATGACTACCTAATGAGGGAACCTCCACATGGTGGTAGTCGGACAATGTTGTATACATCAGTGTACAATAGCTAATACCTTCAAATCAATAAAAACTTAATTAAATTTTCAAATCCAACATGCAGTCACTGAACCCTAAATGACCATAATACACATCTGAATTTAAACAGTACTGTCTATTATTATTAATAAAATGAGGTTCTGAACTTATGTGCTCTATATTTACACATAAACTATTATGACAGAGATGGGAACAGTCCAGATCACTTGACAATTCTAAATTTTCAGAAAAACAAATAAAAGCAAGTCTGTGTGCATGTTTCTTTTTCCAATTTAAATCACTGGGGTCCTTGAATTACAGAAGTCCATATTTTCTTGTCCTTGTTACGGGACCAATCTAAATCCTACACAAGCCATTATCTGGGCTAACCACAGGATTTTGTAAGGTCTTGTACTTGTATAGTTTGAAAAAAATCCTCCATCTTAACTTTTAAAAATCAGGTGTAGGAATACACAATAACACAAATATGCTAATTTAATGTTATTTATAGATGTCCTGATTACTACAAAAATAAAGTTTAAAAATTTAAAAAAAACTTAATTTAATTAAAATTTTAATTATAATTGAAGTGATCAATTGAAAATTAATTCACTACCTAATCAGTCTTACAATATAGAACAACCATGCCAATTTGTATGAGAATCGGTCAATAAATGTGGGTATGAGAAATAAAAACATGGATTTTTAGGCATGTCATTAAGGACTAAGACCACAATTAATTTCACTATATGTTTCATTGTAACATTAAAATTCATAACTAAGTCCCAAAGTTTCATCTGCAAATTTGCATTTCACCTGGCCAAGATCAACATCTGAGAAGCAAAATGTAAAAGTTTCAACCCATCATGTTGGGCATTTTCTGGAGATATACCTCCATGTGTGTCACCAACATCAATTATATATATCCGAGTCAGGGGTAAAGGTGAAAACAGGAATTTTTACACCGATCCTGCAGCACAAAATACATGTTCAATATGAATGATTTACACACTGACAGTTAGATTATCATCTCTATAACACATCTACATCAAATTCATAGGCAAACATCCAATTCAAAGAGGCATAGTATTTTTTTCTCTAATATACATACATTTTTTAGGGACTTCATTCGTGGGTACTGAACCCAGAAGTATTTAATTCTGGTCTTAATCCTATTATAGGACAATGTTTTTTTTTTAATTGAAAAAAAAATATTTTCATCAACTGTGAGCTAATTCAAACACTTTGTCGTAAACAGAACCAGCGTGGGTCAAATAAAACAGGAGTTATGAAGAATTGAAAAACCCCTCTCAGACTGAGATTTTAACTCAGTTTTACATACACTTTGCTGTATGTACATATCACAGACACCAAGTGTCAGCGAAAATGAAACAGATTTTGCAATTATTAAGATATTTCAGTTCTGTAAATTGGTATATAAACTTGAATAATTCCTACATATACCTATACAAAAAAGTTTTTCAATTTCAAATTACAACTTCATGTTTTTGTAGAATTTAATTTTTTTTTTTAAATTACCAAATTTTAATATTAACTGAACATTTAATCTGCTTTAAAGCATTTTTCAGCTTTGATTTGGACATGAAATAATCAATAGATAACAGTAAAGAATTGCAGTAAATAATCACAGTGAATGACACCCATTGGACTGACTTACAGCCACATGTATACATACACAGACTATCCATGCCAAAGGCAGGGGGTGGGTTCTCTTTGGGCCTTTCTGTTTACTTATGGGGCTCTCCCTGTTTCTGAAACACCTTTGATGTTATATTATCAAACAGGCAGTAATGTGCATATCACAATAACCAATCAAATGGTCAGCTTCAGTTTGATTTTTGTATTCTTAATACATCTGACTACTTCTGACTGACCACTGCTGACTACTACTGACCACTACTGACCATTACTGACCATTATCAATATGAAGGGAGACAGAAAGAGAAGGAACAATTATTTCAAGCCTGGAAATGTTCCAAAGAATAAGGGCCAGGCATTTAAAGATGAAGATCCTGAAGTACCTGTCACCAGAGAAGAGAGACCAGCTCTGACCAGAAGACTGACCATCCAGAAATTTCAGCTGATCACCAAGCCTAGTCCTCATGGCTTTCCCTGGTAGCAACAGATACTGGAGACAGACCATGTCCAACAAGGATACTACGGCCAGCAACTGTTATAGCTGAAGAATCCAATTCCGAGCCTGTGATAGAAGGAAACCGGATCATAGACGTAGTGTTGATGGTGAAAATGGGGAATGACATCATCAGACTTCATGCCGGACAACTTAACACTATAGCATGCATGGTACCAAAGTTTGAACTGGACAGTGAGCGGAAAAGGGCTCTGGGATGGAGTTGTGCTGTCCGATGTAATAAATGCCAGTCCAGATCTCAATTGTATAAACTATATAGAGATGCAGACACTGATAAGCCGGTACTCTGAGAAGGGAGGTCAAACATAAACTTGATCAACTCAGCTCAGAGGAAATATATCAACGCCAGCACCAATACAAACCTACTGTCAAGAAAAGAAGTATGTTGTTGTTAGCAGAACAGCACAAGCAGCATGCAAAAAGGTCCAGGTCCGCTCGAAAGTCTGACTACAGGAGAGGTCAGCTAGATCCCAATCCCAATATCCATTTATGTAGGTGAGACAACCGGCCTCAGGACCACCTGTATTGAGAAGAAGAGGTGACAACAAATTTATTAGAGACATGTTAACAATCAGAAAAACCCCAAAATAGTGTTACAACAACAACAACAACAAAATATATGACTACCTAATGAGGGAACCTCCACATGGTGGTAGTCGGACAATGTTGTATACATCAGTGTACAATAGCTAATACCTTCAAATCAATAAAAACTTAATTAAATTTTCAAATCCAACATGCAGTCACTGAACCCTAAATGACCATAATACACATCTGAATTTAAACAGTACTGTCTATTATTATTAATAAAATGAGGTTCTGAACTTATGTGCTCTATATTTACACATAAACTATTATGACAGAGATGGGAACAGTCCAGATCACTTGACAATTCTAAATTTTCAGAAAAACAAATAAAAGCAAGTCTGTGTGCATGTTTCTTTTTCCAATTTAAATCACTGGGGTCCTTGAATTACAGAAGTCCATATTTTCTTGTCCTTGTTACGGGACCAATCTAAATCCTACACAAGCCATTATCTGGGCTAACCAGGATTTTGTAAGGTCTTGTACTTGTATAGTTTGAAAAAAATCCTCCATCTTAACTTTTAAAAATCAGGTGTAGGAATACACAATAACACAAATATGCTAATTTGATGTTATTTATAGATGTCCTGATTACTACAAAAATAAAGTTTAAAAATTAAAAAAAAACTTAATTTAATTAAAATTTTAATTATAATTGAAGTGATCAATTGAAAATTAATTCACTACCTAATCAGTCTTACAATATAGAACAACCATGCCAATTTGTATGAGAATCGGTCAATAAATGTGGGTATGAGAAATAAAAACATGGATTTTTAGGCATGTCATTAAGGACTAAGACCACAATTAATTTCACTATATGTTTCATTGTAACATTAAAATTCATAACTAAGTCCCAAAGTTTCATCTGCAAATTTGCATTTCACCTGGCCAAGATCAACATCTGAGAAGCAAAATGTAAAAGTTTCAACCCATCATGTTGGGCATTTTCTGGAGATATACCTCCATGTGTGTCACCAACATCAATTATATATATCCGAGTCAGGGGTAAAGGTGAAAACAGGAATTTTTACACCGATCCTGCAGCACAAAATACATGTTCAATATGAATGATTTACACACTGACAGTTAGATTATCATCTCTATAACACATCTACATCAAATTCATAGGCAAACATCCAATTCAAAGAGGCATAGTATTTTTTTCTCTAATATACATACATTTTTTAGGGACTTCATTCGTGGGTACTGAACCCAGAAGTATTTAATTCTGGTCTTAATCCTATTATAGGACAATGTTTTTTTTTTTAATTGAAAAAAAAAATATTTTCATCAACTGTGAGCTAATTCAAACACTTTGTCGTAAACAGAACCAGCGTGGGTCAAATAAAACAGGAGTTATGAAGAATTGAAAAACCCCTCTCAGACTGAGATTTTAACTCAGTTTTACATACACTTTGCTGTATGTACATATCACAGACACCAAGTGTCAGCGAAAATGAAACAGATTTTGCAATTATTAAGATATTTCAGTTCTGTAAATTGGTATATAAACTTGAATAATTCCTACATATACCTATACAAAAAAGTTTTTCAATTTCAAATTACAACTTCATGTTTTTGTAGAATTTAATTTTTTTTTTTAAATTACCAAATTTTAATATTAACTGAACATTTAATCTGCTTTAAAGCATTTTTCAGCTTTGATTTGGACATGAAATAATCAATAGATAACAGTAAAGAATTGCAGTAAATAATCACAGTGAATGACACCCATTGGACTGACTTACAGCCACATGTATACATACACAGACTATCCATGCCAAAGGCAGGGGGGTGGGTTCTCTTTGGGCCTTTCTGTTTACTTATGGGGCTCTCCCTGTTTCTGAAACACCTTTGATGTTATATTATCAAACAGGCAGTAATGTGCATATCACAATAACCAATCAAATGGTCAGCTTCAGTTTGATTTTTGTATTCTTAATACATCTGACTACTTCTGACTGACCACTGCTGACTACTACTGACCACTACTGACCATTACTGACCATTATCAATATGAAGGGAGACAGAAAGAGAAGGAACAATTATTTCAAGCCTGGAAATGTTCCAAAGAATAAGGGCCAGGCATTTAAAGATGAAGATCCTGAAGTACCTGTCACCAGAGAAGAGAGACCAGCTCTGACCAGAAGACTGACCATCCAGAAATTTCAGCTGATCACCAAGCCTAGTCCTCATGGCTTTCCCTGGTAGCAACAGATACTGGAGACAGACCATGTCCAACAAGGATACTACGGCCAGCAACTGTTACAGCTGAAGAATCCAATTCCGAGCCTGTGATAGAAGGAAACCGGATCATAGACGTAGTGTTGATGGTGAAAATGGGGAATGACATCATCAGACTTCATGCCGGACAACTTAACACTATAGCATGCATGGTACCAAAGTTTGAACTGGACAGTGAGCGGAAAAGGGCTCTGGGATGGAGTTGTGCTGTTCGGTGTAATAAATGCCAGTCCAGATCTCAATTGTATAAACTATATAGAGATGCAGACACTGATAAGCCGGTACTCTGAGAAGGGAGGTCAAACATAAACTTGATCAACTCAGCTCAGAGGAAATATATCAACGCCAGCACCAATACAAACCTACTGTCAAGAAAAGAAGTATGTTGTTGTTAGCAGAACAGCACAAGCAGCATGCAAAAAGGTCCAGGTCCGCTCGAAAGTCTGACTACAGGAGAGGTCAGCTAGATCCCAATCCCAATATCCATTTATGTAGGTGAGACAACCGGCCTCAGGACCACCTGTATTGAGAAGAAGAGGTGACAACAAATTTATTAGAGACATGTTAACAATCAGAAAAACCCCAAAATAGTGTTACAACAACAACAACAACAAAATATATGACTACCTAATGAGGGAACCTCCACATGGTGGTAGTCGGACAATGTTGTATACATCAGTGTACAATAGCTAATACCTTCAAATCAATAAAAACTTAATTAAATTTTCAAATCCAACATGCAGTCACTGAACCCTAAATGACCATAATACACATCTGAATTTAAACAGTACTGTCTATTATTATTAATAAAATGAGGTTCTGAACTTATGTGCTCTATATTTACACATAAACTATTATGACAGAGATGGGAACAGTCCAGATCACTTGACAATTCTAAATTTTCAGAAAAACAAATAAAAGCAAGTCTGTGTGCATGTTTCTTTTTCCAATTTAAATCACTGGGGTCCTTGAATTACAGAAGTCCATATTTTCTTGTCCTTGTTACGGGACCAATCTAAATCCTACACAAGCCATTATCTGGGCTAACCACAGGATTTTCTTAGATCTTATACTTGTATAGTTTGAAAAAATCCTCCATCTTAACTTTTAAAAATCAGGTGTAGGAATACACAATAACACAAATATGCTAATTTGATGTTATTTATAGATGTCCTGATCACTACAAAAATAAAGTTTAAAAATTAAAAAAAAAAACTTAATTTAATTAAAATTTTAATTATAATTGAAGTGATCAATTAAAAATTAATTCACTACCTAATCAGTCATAAAATATAGAACAACCATGCCAATTTGTATGAGAATCGGTCAAAAAATGTGGGTATGAGAAATAACAAGAGCTCCCAGAGGGATCTTGGCGCCCACCATTTGAGGATCTGTTTTCAGTTCTGGAAGATTTGTTTATTTTTTTTTTGTTTGTTACAGGTGTTGTAAATATTCATGAACAGGTCTTCATTGAATGTACTCAATGATGGCACAAGATATTTTTATTAAGCACCTATTAGCAAATATCACTTGAAAAAGATCCCAAAGTATTATTAGATAGCAGTCAGTTACAGGTGGATAATTGACAATATGCTTGTGCTTTATTACTGTCGACATCCAAGATGGTTGCCTGTGGGCCACCTTGATTTCAAATCAGTCCAAAAAAGGTACAATGCACAACTAGGGACCAAGGGAAACCAATATCTATGAAATATCAGAAGGATCCATCCAGTACTTCCTCAGATATAGCAGTAACAAGATTTTACTCTCAAAATCCAAGATGACTGCCTGTCATGAAATTTGAGAAAGATCCATCCAGTACTTTCCAAGAAACAGCAGTAACAAACTTTTACTTCCAAAATCCAAGATGGCCACCTGTCAGCCATCTTGAATTCGAATCAGTCCAAAAAAGCTACAACGCACAACTAGGGACCAAGGGGAAACTGCATATGAAATTTGAGGAAGATCCATCCAGTACTTTCTCAGAAATAGTGGTAACAAACTTTTACTTCCAAAATCCAAGATGGCCACCTGTCGGCCATCTTGAAACCGAATCAGTTCAAAAAAGGTACAATGCACAACTAGGGACCAAGGGGAACCAGCACATGAAATTTGAGAAAGATCCATCCAGTACTTTTCCAGAAATAGCGTTAACAAGAATTGTTTACGGACAGACGGACGACGGACCACGGACGCAGGGCGATTTGAATAACCCACCATCTATTAGATGGTGGGCTAAAAACATGGTTTTTAGGCATGTCATTAAGGACTAAGACCACAATTAATTTCACTATATGTTTCATTGCAACTTGAGTTTTTTTTAATTTCAAACCAATTTTCATGATGTAATACTTACCATAACTTTAGTATGCAAATACAGTACCTACACCCATCTTTGTATCCCAACAACAAAAGATTCAAAAGAAAAACAATCCTGCCCTCCGTACGATCCATGAGCCATCACGGCAGGAACGCAGAGTGATCTCCCTTCCTCTAATAACAGAGGGGCAGCCAGGCAGATAAGGAAGAGTGGAGGATAGCATGGGACTCCATAAAGTTATGGTAAGTATTACATCATGAAAATTGGTTTAACATTGAAAAACCTCAATTTCATTTCAGTAATAATTACCATAACTTTAGTATGCGAATTTGTCTTACCGTAGTGGTGACTAGAAGCCAGGCAGCCCCTTCAGCACAACCAAAGTAGTAGGGAGGGAGAACAGAGTGCCAAAGAAAAGGAAGGGACCTCTCTGTGAAAGAGCAGGTGTACCCACATGCCGCCGTACGGAAAGACATGGCCCGGGGCTAACGAGGAGGCCCAGCCACTGACTATGCCACCACCAAAGGTCCCAATGAATACAGGCCTTCTGAGTGGGAAGCTAGGGATCGCAGATAAAAATCTGTGAAGGTATCCCTGCCCTGCCAGAATACTGCAGACATGACCCCCTGAAAGGAGGACTCATTGAGAGAAGGGCCCAGGATGAAGCAAGGGCCCTGACCTCGTGAGACCGAGCTTTCGCTTGCCCGAGCCAGATCATCAAAATGTTCGTAAGCATACTAAATCACCTGGCAAACCCCCCACCCCCACCCCCCACCCCTCTCTGGTTTTATCAAGATAAAACCTAAGAGCCCGACAAGGACAAAGCAACCTATCTCGCTCCTCCGAGCTAGTCACAGCCAGGATCCCGATGGGATCATGCAAGAACCCCGGAACCTGATTCTTTGCTAAAAACAACTCTATCCATAGCAAAGCCTCTGATTAGGGCAGAAAGAGAGAAGGACTAACCTATCTCCTTCCTGCCATAACAAGCAAGAACTCTGGCAATAGCTGTACGATAGTCAGCAATAGTGCCAGGTGCCAGATAGCGGTACCTAAACAGAGAGATTAGGAAGTCCGCAATCAAATGCAGAGGCTTCGAATGAATAAGCTTCCTTGCCGACACACCAATCACAGAAGATCATCCAACATGACTGGTAGACGGCAGAAGAGGAAGCCCTGATTGATCGCTCAATGCAATCTGACACCTCTTGAGAAAAGCCTGCCTTGGCGTTGCTTCCAGAGATAGCCTCAACACGTGAAGGTGGAGGATCTCTGGTCAAGAGTGTGTCATTCTGGGCCAAGGCTGGCGAAGGAGATTCGGTCTGGTGGGGAGAGCCAAGGGCTCCTCTACCAGAAATGATAAGAGCTCCTGAAACCAAGCTTGCCTCGGCCACAGAGGGGCTCTCAAAAGTAAGGAGCAGTGATGCTCCCAGAACTTCTGTAGCACCCTGCCCACCAGGTTGAAGGGAGGGAATGCATATGCATATGTTCTTTCCTATTCCAGAGAAAGGTCGTCCACAGCCTTATGGCATCAAGTACCCACAAGATTTTTTACCAGACCAGGTCCACATACAGACACCCATATCAGATAAAGGAAACACAGGAATCATCAAGTATCTGCTACTCCTACTCCTATCAACCCTCCTACAAACCAACTCTTCATCCTACACCCCTCCATAACATACATGTTAATCCTGGCCTTCTCCTGGACCTTCTATCTGCTACTCCTACTCCTATCAACCCCCTCTTAACTTACTCCAAATCCTACATCTCCCCTAATATACATGTTAATCCCTGCCTTTTCCTGGACCTCTTATCTGCTACTCCTACTCCTCTCAACTTACTCCTAATCCTACATCTCCCCTAATATACATGTTAATCCCTGCCTTCTCCTGGACCTCCTATCTGCTACTCCTTCTCCTATAAACCCCCTCTAAACTTAATCCTAATCCTACGTCTCCAACCCCTAATACCCATGGTAATCCCTGCCTTCTGCTGGACCTCCAATCTGCTACTACTACTCCTATAAATCTACTCTTCATCCTACATCCCACCTAACATAAATGTTAAGCCATGCCTTCTCTTGAACCTTCTATCTGCTACTCCTTCTCCTATAAACCCCCTCTAAACCCACTCCTAATCATACACCCTACTAATATACATGTTAATCTCTCCCTTCTTCTGGACCTCCTTTCTGCTACTCCTACTCCTATAAACCCCCCTACAAACCTACTCTTCATCCTACACCCCTCCCTAATATACCTGTTAATCCCAGCCTTCTCCTGAACCTTCTATCTGCTTCTCCTACTCCGATAACACCCCTATCAACCTATTCCTAATCCTACATCTCCCCTAATATACAAGTTAATCCCTGCCTTATCCTTGACCTTTTATCTGCTACTCCTTTTTTTTTTTTTTTTTTTTCTCAAAACTTTTATTAAGAAAAGACAATGACATATACAATACATACGAAACATGGACATACTTTACATATAAAGTATCAATACAAAACAATTTTTAACATTGATATATCAATAATCTTGACATTAATATGATAACATATATATATAAATCACTACCTGATTGAGAAAGTAAGGCTGTCACTATGCTGTGTAGGATGTAGTTTTGTCCCTTTAAATTTTGCTTGATATTTTTCAAATGAATTATTAATTTTTTAAATAAATTTTTCAGTTTCATTTTGTTGATAAATGAGAGTTTTACATTCTGTAAATGTTGGTTGAATTTCTTTGTATCGGCAGATATAAATGTAATATTTCATGGTTAGGATCAGATGATTTATAACTTTTGGGCCCTTTTCACAAATGAAGAGTATGTCATAAGCATCGAAAAAATCAGTTTCAAAGTTATCACTTACTGAATTTATCCATACCTTAAATTCATTCCAAACAAATTCTTTTAACAATTACACAATTGAAAAACAAATGTATTAGTGTTTCAGTTTCATTTTTACAAAATGTACATTTATCATCACCAGTAATTTTGGTTTTATATAAAAACTCCTTAGTAGTCAAAATTCTGTGTAGTAGTTTAAATTGAAAATTTTGCATTTTTGTTTCTATTGTACAGTATTTTGGTAATGTATATATTTTACTCCAACCTATCTTAGTTTCTATGTTCACATTTAAATCTCTATTCCATTTGGCTTGTTTTCCCACAGGATCTATGTTATGTTTGTTCAGTAAGGATTTATATACAAATTTCAAGTCATTTTGAACCATTATTTTCTGAAAATCAGATAAATTTGCTTCATCATTAGGAGTAATTATATCTATATTTTGTCGTAACTCATGTAATTTATTTTTGGAAAGTTTACTTGTCAGAGCAAAGTATTGAATAAAGTTCATAGTAGGACATTTAACTTTAATATTTTCAAAATTTAGAAAATAAAATCCATTATCTAACAGGTCTTTAATCTTTTCAACCCCAGATTGTTGGAATGCTATAAATTGTTTGAAATCTTGAAATGGAACATAGTTTAATATATCTTCATGTAATAAGTCTATAGGTTTATCTTGGGATTTTTAAAAATCTATCCATGCTAAAAGTGTATCTTTCCAAAAAGGATTTGATATTTTTTTACTTATTTCGTTTAAAGTTACATTGTTAAAATTTCAAATTCTCTCGTTACCAAATTGATTAAGTAAGGTTTTAGTCAAAGTTTGCCATTGGCCATCACCTGTGTATAATCTTTTTAACTATTTTACCTTTAAGTATTTAATAAAGCTTTCTATGTGTATCATTTTCAAGCCACCTTCATCATAATCAAGTATCAAAGTGTTTCTTTTAATCCTATCAGGTTTGTACCCCCATATAAATTTATAAAAAACAGAATTAAATTCTTGAAGCCATTTTTTTCCTGGGTTTGGTAAAGAGTAAAATAAATGTGTTAATATGGGTAATGCAAGTGTTTTGACTATTGTGATTTTTCTAATAAGAGAAAGTTTACGTTCTCGACCACATACCTAATAGTTTTTTAATGTTAGTTAGCTTATCCTTAAAATTGATTTCAATAATTTCAGACAATTCTAATGAAAAGTTTATTCCCAAAAGTTTAAATTTGTCAGTAGACCATTGAAGGTTAAGCTCGGGGCATAAGATCCTATCTGAATATTTATTCCTTCCAATCCACATTACCTTACATTTGTGTATATTAAGTCTAAGGCCAGACACCAAGGTGAAATATTGAAAGGTTTTAATTGTATTTGAAAGTGAGTTTTCAGAACCATCCAGAAACAGAAAAGCATCATCCGCATATTGCCTTAGTAAATATTCTTTGTCTTCAATTTTTATACCCTTTATTCCATTGTTTTTCTTGAGAGCTAAACCAATTATAAACAAGTATGGTGAAACAGGGTCACCTTGACGACAACCTCTCTGTATATTAAAAAAATCTGAAAAATGCCCATTATTAATCATCCTACTTTTAGTATTATGATAAAATGTTTTGATCCATTGAATAAGAGACTCACCAAAATTAAAAGACTGCAATGCTCTATATATAAATTTCCATTCAACTGAGTCAAATGCTTTCTCGAAATCTACTAATAATAATATCCAAGACCTGTTATTTTCCTCTAAGTAATGCATCAAGTCAAAAACTAATCATGTATTTTCCCCAATAAACCTTCCTTTCATAAAACCTTTTTGTGTATTGCTAATTATGTTTGGAAGCACCTGTTTTACTCTATTTGCAATTGAAGCAGAAGCAATTCTATAATCAATATTAAGCAATGTTAGAGGCCTCCATTTTTTAAGATAACGTCTGTCTTTTGATTCTTTGGGAATACATGTAATTATACCTTGGCATTGAAAATCTGATAAAGTCCCATGTTTATATGCAAAATTTATTGAGTTTCGAACAAAGTATTGTAGGTCTTTCCAAAACATTTTATAAAATTCAGCTGTTAGTCCATCAGATCCCGGACTTTTCCCGTTCTTCATATTCATTAGAGCCTTACTACATTCTTGTACCGTAATTTTACCTTCACAACTATTTTTATCTGTCTCTGTTAATGTTACACCATGATTAAACATTGAAGAATTTATATTACAATTTTCTTTATATGTGAAGAGGTTTTTATAGTATAATTTTTCTTCTTCCAAAATTTGTTTATTATCTGTTATAAGATTATCGTTATTTGTTATCAATTCTATTATAGTTTTATTCACATAATTTCTTTTTTCTAATCTACAAAAATATTCTGTACTTTTTTCCCCCATTTCATACCATTTTGCCCGGGATCTGAGAATTATACCATCTATTTTCTGTTTTCTTGTATTTTCTAACTTTTTTAACCTTTTCTAGTTCCTCTAATACTTCATCTTTTACATTTTCATTAACTTCATCTTCCAACTTTGATATTCTAGTTTCAATATCTTTCTCTTTTTTCTTCTTTTCCTTTGAGCATCTGATTGAGTATTCAATAGAGAGACTTCTAATTTTCATTTTAATAATTTCTAAAAACAATTGATCATTAGTTCTAAGAGTAATATTTTCCAAGTCATTAAAATCTCCTGATACTATATATTCTTCTACTGTGTCCTTTATACAATTATTTACTAATTCCACATATTTTTTATCTCTAAGTAAAGCAGAATTTAGTTTCCAGTACCCTTTCCCTCTATTGTTATCTTCTTTTATACATTTTAATATAATACAAGAATGATCTGTTTTGTACCCTGGTAATATATCTGTATCCAATACAATAGTTGAAAGTTCATCAGATATCAAATAATAGTCTAATTGACTCTGTTTTAAAGGATTTTTTCTACGCCACGTGTAATTTTTTTTCTGGGTTGTATATTCTCCAGATATCTATTAGTTCAAATTCTTCTACCATTTCTGTTATCTTACTTCTAGCATTAATATTATAGTCATGCAATACATTGAAAGTATCCTCCTGTTTTTTCTGAACTACATTCCAGTCCCCTCCAATTAGAATTTTACCATTTGTTAATAATTTGAGCTTATTATGAATGTTCTGAAAAAAGGATGGAGTGTCATCATTCGGTCCATAAATATTTACTAAGGTTAATCTAACATCATTGACTGATATATCTAATATAATGTATCTGCCATTTTTATCCACAATTTTTTGATGAATATTGTAATCTATTTTGTTTTGAAAAAGTATGGCAACTCCAGCACTTGATCTGCTACCATGACTGAAAATACATCTCCCACCCCATTCTGCTTCCTAATACGACTCAATTTCCACACAACTATGAGTTTCTTGTAAAAATACAATAGAGGAATTTTTCTGTTTTATCCAATTAAAAACATCCCTGCGCTTTGTTTTATTTGAATATAAACCCCGGACATTAAGGGACAAAAATTCAAAACTAGCCATTATCCCTGTATTTTAGATATAACAAATAAATACAAAGCAAATGACAGCCCCCAAACCTCCTGGAAGTTCTCTCTAAATCTGAAACATAAGATGCAATTGATATGGTTACAGGTATATCACATATACATACTAAGGACAACATAAAAAACATACTTACACTTAACACTAGCATCCTGATTGAAAAATGATCTACATGCTTCATGGTCATATTTTAAAAAATAATTTTCCATCTTTAAGATACTATTATATTAAAGTAATTGCTAATTAAATTATTTGAATGATTTAGACCTTTAAAGTTAGCGCATTTCTCATCTTATATATATGAAAAGAAAATATAGATATCCTGATAGTTAACCTACTGCTGACATTTGATAAGTTTGTACAATTTTTGGACTTTCAGACACATGTTTCATCAGTATATACTGACATACAGCAGCCTTCAATTCAATATATAGACAGCTTTATAATTATGATTTTCCATAATATGCAGATTGCATTACCGGTATGCACAAACTGTGATATTAATGTAATACAAACTTGTGATTTATTAGTATATATTAATATCATAACACATTACATGCTCAAAAATAATTTTTATACCCTGTGTAATGTACATATTTATTAGTATAATCTGACACAATGCTTGTCCATAATTCATTATCCATTAAGTAAGTCACAGACACTTTTTTATATAAAATATATATGGAATGAACAATATACATGCACTGTGTCACAGTTCACTTTCCATGAGACTTACCCCCATTCCTCTTTTCAACTTCATTGATGTGTTCACCAATCACTTCATCAATGTCATCAAACAGATCAAAATGTACCTGATAAGATGTTTCTTTACACTTTCCATCAATCCCACAGTTAAAATACCAACCATATTCCAAATCCTTGTGGTTGTTAAGTTTGTTGATCAGTTCCAAGTTTGATTTTGTAATGTCATCGTGCAGCTTAAGGCCACATTTGTCTTTCAACACCTTTCTCTGCCTCATCACTGAACTCTTGACTTCACTATTATAGAATTTAACTATCACAGGTTTAGCCTCTGATTTCCCAGGTAATCTGTGGATAGCCACTATATCCTGTTCCCCAAGGGTTACTCCAGCTGAAGCCTTGGCTTTCTGAATAAACACCTTCCTCAGGTTCTTGTCGTCCTGCTCCTCCAGTCCATATATCCTCACGTTACATTTCCTACTGTATTGCTCATTGTAATTGGAACTAGAGACAGCTCTGTGTGTGCTTCTCTTCAGGTCTTCTATTTCCCGGTCTTTCCTTTTAATCTGTTCATGTAAATCTTCAATCTCCAAAAGAGCACTATCTAACTTCTCCTCCGTTACCTCCATTCTACTAGACCTCATTTTTTTAGTTTCCTCCAGAATTTCTGTTTTGAAATTTGCCATCACTTTACTCAAAGCTCTGTCCACTATATCCTCGATGTCTGCTGTCTTGGCAACATGTCCCAAAATTTCTTTCACGTTAGCCATTTCATCTCTTAACATTGAAATGGCATCATCATCTACATCTGATGTTCTCCCTGTATTTTTCACACTAGTAGACCTGTTTCTGTAAGACATATTAACTCTGGCAAACAACTATAACACATAAAAGAATAGCACGGTCAGTATATTCACACAAAGGAATCCCACAGGTAAGCTCTGTACAGGTAAATCTGCAGGTGAGTAGTTTTCATAAATTCCAAATTCTGATGTAAACTAAGTCAAATAACTCCACCATTATAAATAATTTCAGTATAGAGTCTACCTATACATGTTCTTGAGTTCCTTATACACCTGCTGGTATAACTTTCAAACAAAAAATACAGGGATATCCATCTAATTCTGACAAAAGTTTGCTGAGACAAATTAGTGTGACTTGCCCAGCATGGCAGCCATTTTTTTATCTGCTACTCCTACTCCTATAAACCCCCTCTACACTTACTCCTAATCCTACATCTCCCCTAATATACATGTTAATCTCTCCGTTCTTCAGGACCTCCTTTATGCTACTCCTACTCCTATAAACCCCCCTACCAACCTACTCTTCATCCTACACCCCTCCATAATATACATGTTAATCCTGGTCTTCTCCTGGACCTTCTATCTGCTACTAGTACTCCTATAAACAACTTCTCAACTTACTCTTAATCCTACATCTCCCCTAATATACATGTTAATCCCTGCCTTCTCCTGAACCTTGTATCTGCTACTCCTACTCCTATAAACCTACTCCTAATCCTACATCCCCACTGACATACATGTTAATCCCTGCCTTCTCTTTGACCTCCTATCTGCTATTCCTACTCCTATAAACCCCCTCTAAACTTACTCCTAATCCTACATCTCCCCTAATATACATGTTAATCTCTCCCTTCTTCAGGACCTCCTTTCTGCTACTCCTACTCCTATAAATCCCCCTACAAACCTACTCTTCATCCTACACCCCTCCCTAATATACCTGTTAATCCCAGCCTTCTCCTGAACCTGCTATCTGCTTCTCCTACTCCGATAACACCCCTATAAACCTACTCCTTATCCTACATCTCCCCTAATATACATGTTAATCCCTGCCTTATCCTTGACCTCTTATCTGATACTCCTACTGCTATAACTCCCCTCTAAACCTACTCCTAATCCTACACCCCCACCCCCTAATATTCATGTTAATCTCTGCCTTCTCCTGGGCCTCCTATCTGCTACTCCTACTCCTATAAATCCCCCTACAAACCTACTCTTCATCCTACACAACTCCCTAATATACCTGTTAATCCCAGCCTTCTCCTGAACCTTCTATCTGCTTCTCCTACTCCTATAAACCTACTCCTAATCCTACATCTCCCCTAATAAACATATTAATCCATGCCTTCTCCTTGACCTCCTATCTGCTACTCCTACCCCTATCAACTTACTTCTAATCCTACATCCCCCCTAATATACATGTTAATCCCAGCCTTCTCCTGGACCTCCTATCTGCTACTCCTACTCCTATCAACCCTCCTAAACCCTCCTACAAACCTACTCTTCATTCTACACCCCTCTATAACATACATGTTAATCCTGCTCTTCTCCTGGACCTTCTATCTGCTACTCCTATTCCTATCAACCTTTCTTAACTTACTCCTAATCCTACATCTCACCTAATATACATGTTAATCCATGGCTTCTCCTTGACTTCCTATCTGCTACGCCTATATCTTTAAAATCCCCTACAAACCTACTCTTCATCCAATCACCCCCTTATATACATGTTAATCCATGCCTTCTCTTGGACTCCTATCTGCTACTTCTACTCCTAAAAAATCCCTCTAAACCTACTCCTAATCCTACACTCCCCCCAATATACATGTTTATCAATTCCTTCTCCTGTACCTCCTATCTGCTACTCCTATCTGCTACTCCTACATCTTTAAAATCCCCTCTAAACTTACTCCTAAGCCTACATCTCCCCTTTTATACATGTTAATCCCTGCCTTCTCCTGGACCTCCTATCTGCTACTCCTACTCCTATAAACCCCCCTACAAACCTACTCTTCATCCTACACCCCTCCATAACATACATGTTAATCCCTGCCTTCTCCTGGACCTTCTATCTGCTACTCCTATTCCTATCAACCCCCTCTTAATTTACTCCTAATCCTACATCTCCCCTAATATACATGTTAATCCCTGCCTTCTCCTGGACCTCCTATCTGCTACTCCTACTCCTATAAACCTACTCCTAATCCTACATCCCCCCTAACATACATGTTAATCCCGGCCTTTTTTGTGGACCTCCTATCTGCTACTCCTACTCCTATAAACCCCCCTCTAAACTTACTCCTAAGCCTACATCTCCCCTTATATACATGTTTATCCCTGCCTTCTCCTGGACCTCCTATCTGCTACTCCTACTCCTATAAACCCCCTACAAACCTACTCTTCATCCTACACCCCTCCATAACATACATGTTAATCCTGGCCTTCTCCTGGAACTTCTATCTGCTACTAGTACTCCTATAAACAACCTCTCAACTTACTCTTAATCCTACATCTCCCCTAATATACATGTTAATCCCTGCCTTCTCCTGGACCTCCTATCTGCTACTCCTACTCCTATAAACCTACTCCTAATCCTACATTCCCCCTAACACACATGTTAATCCCTGACTTCTCCTGGACCTCCTATCTGATACTCCTACTCCCCTATAAACCTACTCCTAATCCTACATTACATGTTAATCCCCCTTCTCCTGGAACTTACTCCTACTCCTATCCTACATCTCCTACATCCCCCCTAATATACATGTTAATCCCTGCCATCTCCTGGACCTCCTATCTGCTACTCTTACTCCTATAAACCTACTCCTAATCCTACATCTCCCCTAATATACTTGTTAATCCCTGCCTTCTCCTGGACCTCCTATCTGCTACTCCTACTCCTATAAACCCCCTCTTAACTTACTCCTAATCCTACATCTCCCCTAATATACATGTTAATCCCTGCCTTCTCCTGGACCTCCTATCTGCTACTCCTACTCCTATAAACCCTCCTACAAACCTACTCTTCATCCTACACCCATCCATAACATACATATTAATCCTGGCCTTCTCCTGTACCTTCTATCTGCTACTCCTACTCCTATCAACAACCTCTCAACTTACTCTTAATCCTACATCTCCCCTAATATACATGTTAATCCCTGCCTTCTCCTGGACCTCCTATCTGCTACTCCTACTCCTATAAACCTACTCCTAATCCTACATCCCCCCTAACATACATGTTAATCCCTGCCTTCTCTTGGAAATTCTATCTGCTACTCCTACTCCTATAAACCCCCTCTAAACTTACTCCTAATCCTACATCTCCCATATATACATGTTAATCCCTGCCTTCTCCTGGACCTCCTTTCTGTTACTCCTATTTATAAACCCCCCTACAAACCTACTCTTCATCCTACACCCCTCCCTAATATACCTGTTAATCCCAGCCTTTTCCTGGACCTTCTATCTGCTACTCCTACTCCTATAAACCTACTCCAAATCCTACATCCCCACTGACATACATGTTAATCCCTGCCTTCTCCTGGACCTCCTATCTGCTACTAGTACTCCTATAAACCTACTCCTAATCCTACATCCCCCCTAACATACATGTTAATCCCTGCCTTCTCTTGGACCTCCTATCTGCTACTCCTACTCCTATAAACCCCCCTATGAACTTACTTGTAATCCTACATCCCCCCTAATATACAAGTTAATCCCTGCCTTCTCCTGAACCTTCTATCTGCTACTCCTACTCCTAACCCCCTACTCCTACCTACTCCTAATCCCTGCCTTCTCCTGGACCTCCTACATAAACCCTCTCAACTTACCCCCCCCCCTAATATACAAGTGAATCCCAGCCTTCTCCTGAACCTTCTATCTGCTTCTCCTACTCCTATAAACCCCCCTATTAACTTACTTGTAATCCTACATGCCCCCCTAATATACCTGTTAATACCAGCCTTCTCCTGAACCTTCTATCTGCTTCTCCTACTCCTATAAATCCCCCTATTAACTTACTTGTAATCCTACATCCCCCCTAATATACAAGTTAATCCCTGCCTTCTCCTGGACCTCCTATCTGCTACTCCTACTCCTATAATCCCCCTATGAACTTACTTGTAATCCTACATCCCCCCTAATATACAACTTAATCCCTTTCTTCTAATTGACCTCTGATCAGCTACTCCTACTCCTATAAACCTACTCCTAATTCTACATCCCCCCTAACATACATGGTAATCCCTGCCTTCTCTTGGACCTCCTATCTGCTACTCCTACTCCTATAAACCTACTCGTAATCCTACATCCCCCCTAACATACCTGTTAATCCCAGCCTTCTCCTGAACCTTCTATCTGCTTCTCCTACTCCTATAAACCCCCCTATTAACTTAGTTGTAATCCTACATCCCCTCTAATATACATATTAATCCCTGCCTTCTCCTGGACCTCCTTTCTGCTACTCCTACTCCTATAACCACCCTCTAAACCTACTCCTAATCCTACATCCCCCCTATCATACATGTTAATCCCTGCCTTCTCTTAGACCTCCTATCTGCTACTCCTACTCCTATAAACCTACTCCTAATCCTACACCCCCACCCCCTAATATACATGTTAATCCTGACCTTCTCCTGGATATTCTATCTGCTACTACTACTCCTATAAACCCCCTATAAACCTACTCCTAATCCTACATCCCCCCTATCATACATGTTAATCCCTGCCTTCTCTTGGACCTCCTATCTGCTACTCCTACTCCTACTCCTACTCCTATAACCCTACTCCTAATTCTACATCCTACATCCCCCCTAATATACAAGTGAATCCCTGCCTTCTCCTGGACCTCCTATCTGCTACTCCTACTCCTATAATCCCCCTATAACTACTCTAATCCTACATCCCCCCTAATATACAAGTGAATCCCTGCCTTCTCCTGGACCTCCTATCTGCTCCAACTCCTATAATCCCCCCTATTAACTTACTTGTAATCCTACATCCCCCCTAATATACATTTTAATCCCTGCCTTCTAATTGACCTCTGATCAGCTACTCCTACTCCTATAACCCACCTACTCTTACTCCTAATCCTACATCCCCCCTAATATACATGTTAATCCCTGCCTTCTCTTGGACCTCCTATCTGCTACTCCTACTCCTATAAACCCCCTAAACTACTCTAATCCTACATCCCCCTAATATACAAGTGAATCCCTGCCTTCTCCTTGACCTCATTTCTGCTACTCCTACTCCTATAAACCCCCTATCAACCTACTCCTAATCCTACATCCCCCCCTATCATACATGTTAATCCCTGCCTTCTCCTGGACCTCCTATCTGCTACTCCTACTCCTATAAACCCCCCTATTAACTTACTTGTAATCCTACATCCCCCCTAATATACAAGTGAATCCCTGCCTTCTCCTGGACCTCCTATCTGCTACTCCTACTCCTATAAACCTACTCCTTATCCTACATCCCCCCTATCATACATGTTAATCCCTGCCTTCTCTTAGACCTCCTATCTGCTACTCCTACTCCTATAAACCTACTTCTAATCCTGCATCCCCCTAACTCACATGTTAACCTTTCCCTTCTCCTTGACCTCATTTCTGCTACTCCTACTCCTATAAACCCCCTATAAACCTACTCCTAATCCTACATCCCCCCTATCATACATGTTAATCCCTGCCTTCTCCTGGACCTCCTATCTGCTACTCCTACTCCTATAAACCTACTTCTAATCCTACACCCCAACCCCCTAATATACATGTTAATCCCTGCCTTCTCTTGGACCTCCTATCTGCTACTCCTACTCCTATAAACTTACTCCTAATCCTACATCTCACCTAATATACATGTTAATCCATGGCTTCTCTAGGACCTCCTATCTGCTACTCCTATAAACCCCCTATAAACTACTCCTAATCCTACATCCCCCCCCTAATATACATGTTAATCCCTGCCGTCTCCTGGACCTCCTATCCGCTACTCCTACTCCTATAAACCTACTCTAAACCTACTCCTAATCCTACATCTCCCCTAATATACATGTTAATCCCTACCTTCTCCTGGACCTCCTATCTGCTACTCCTACTCCTATCAACCTACTCCTAATCCTACATCCCCCCCCTAACATACATGTTAATCCCTGCCTTCTCCTGGACCTCCTATCTGCTACTACCACTCCTATAAAGCCCCTATAAACCTACTCCTAATCCTACATCCCCTAATATACATGTTAATCCTTGCCTTCTCCTGGACCTCCTATCTGCTACTCCTACTCCTATAAACCTACTCCTAATTCTACATCCCCACTAACATACATGTTAATCCCTGCCTTGTCTTGGACCTGCTCTCTCTGCTACTCCTACTCCTATAAACCTATAAACCTACTCCTAATCCTACATCCCCCCTAACATACATGTTAATCCAGGACTTCTCTTGGACCTCCTATCTGCTACTCCTACTCCTATAACCACCCTCTAAACCTACTCCTAATACTACACCCCCACCCTGTAATATACATGTTAATCCTGGCCTTCTCCTGGACATTCTATCTGCTACTACTACACCTATCAACCCCCTATCAACCTACTCCTAATCCTACATCCCCCCTATCATACATGTTAATCCCTGCCTTCTCTTAGACCTCCTATCTGCTACTCCTACTCCTATAAACCTACTCCTAATCCTACATCCCCCCCCCCCCCCCCCCCCTATCATACATGTTAATCCCTGCCTTCTCCTTGACCTCATATCTGCTACTCCTACTCCTATAAATCCCCTATAAACCTACTCCTAATCCTACATCCCCCCTATCATACATGTTAATCCCTGCCTTCTCCTGGACCTCCTATCTGCTACTCCTACTCCCATAACCCCCCCTATAAACCTACTCCTAATCCTACATCCCCCCTATCATACATGTTAATCCCTGCCTTCTCTTGGACCTCCTATCTGCTACTCCTACTCCTATAAACCTACTCCTAATCCTACATCCCCCCTAACATACATGTTAATCCCTGCCTTCTCTTGGACCTCCTATCTGCTACTCCTACTCCTATAAACCCCCTATAAACCTACTCCTAATCCTACATCCCCCCTATCATACATGTTAATCCCTGCCTTCTCCTGAACCTTCTATCTGCTACTCCTACTCCTATAAACCTACTCCTAATCCTACATCACCCCTAATATACAAGTGAATCCCTGCCTTCTCCTGGACCTCCTTTCTGCTACTTCTACTCCTATAATCCCCCTATGAACTTTCTTGTAATCCTACATCCCCCCTAATATACAACTTAATCCCTTTCTTCTAATTGACCTCTGATCAGCTACTCCTACTCCTATAAACCTACTCCTAATCCTACATCCCCCCTAACATACATGTTAATCCCTGACTTCTCTTGGACCTCCTATCTGCTACTCCTACTCCTATAAACCTACTCCTAATCCTACGTCCCCCCAAACATACATGTTAATCCCAGCCTTCTCCTGAACCTTCTATCTGCTTCTCCAACTCCTATAAACCCCCCTATTAACTTACTTGTAATCCTACATCCCCCCTAATATACATGTTAATCCCTGCCTTCTCCTGGACCTCCTATCTGCTACTCCTACTCCTATAAAGCCCCTACTACTCCTAATCCTACATCCCCCCTATATACATGTTAATCCCTGCCTTCTCTGGACCTCCTATCTGCTACTCCTACTCCTATAAACCCCCTATAAACCTACTCCTAATCCTACATCCCCCCCTATCATACATGTTAATCCCTGCCTTCTCGTAGACCTCCTATCTGCTACTCCTACTCCTATAAACCTACTCCTAATCCTACATTCCCCCTAACATACATGTTAATCCCTGCCTTCTCCTGGACCTCCTATCTGCTACTCCTATAAACCCCCTATACCTACTCTTAATCCTACTTGCTAATTCTAATCCTACACCCCCTTATATACATGTTAATCCCTGCCTTCTCCTGGACTCCTATCTGCTACTTCTACTCCTATAAACCCCCCTACTACTCTAATCCTACATCCCCCCTAATATACATGTTAATCCCTGCCTTCTCTTGGACCTCCTATCTACTACACCTATCAACCCCCTATCACCCTACTCCTAATCCTACATCCCCCCTATCATACATGTTAATCCCTGCCTTCTCTTAGACCTCCTATCTCCTACTCCTATAAACCCCCCTATAAACTTACTTGCAATCCTACATCTAACCTAATATACAAGTTAATCCTTGCCTTCTTCTGAACCTTCTATCTGCTACTCCTACTCCTATAAACCTACTCCTAATCCTACATTCCCCCTAACATATATGTTAATCCCTGACTACTCTTGGACCTCCTATCTGCTACTCCTATAAACCCCCTATAAACTTACTTGCAATCCTACATCCCCCCTAATATACAAGTTAATCCCTGCCTTCTTCTGAACCTTCTATCTGCTACTCCTACTCCTATAAACTCCTATACATGTTAATCCCTGCCTTCTCTTGGACCTCTATCTGCTACTCCTACTCTCCTACTCCCTACTCCTAATTCTACATCCCCCCTAATATACATGTTAATCCCTGCCTTCTCTTGGACCTCCTATCTGCTACTCCTACTCCTATAAACCTACTCCTAATCCTACATCCCCCCTAACATACATGTTAATCCCTGCCTTCTCTTGGACCTCCTATCTGCTACTCCTACTCCTATAAACCTACTCCTAATCCTACATCCCCCCAAACATACATGTTAATCCCTGCCTTCTCTTGGACCTCCTATCTGCTACTCCTACTCCTATAAACCTACTCCTAATTCTACATCCCCCAAAACATACATGTTAATCCTGGCCTTCTCATGGACCTCCTTTCTATTACTACTACTCCTATAAATCCCCCTGTTAATCCTACCTCCTGCCTTCTCATACCTCCTATCTGCTACTCCTACTCCTATAAACCTACTCCTAATTCTACATCCCCCCTAACATACATGGTAATCCCTGCCTTCTCTTGGACCTCCTATCTGCTACTCCTACTCCTATAAACCCCTATAAACTACTCTAATCCTACATTCCCCCTAACAAACATGTTAATCCCTCCCTTCTCCTTGACCTCATTTCTGCTACTCCTACTCCTATAAACCCCCTATAAACCTACTCCTAATCCTACATCCCCCCTATCATACATGTTAATCCCTGCCTTCTCCTGGACCTCCTATCTGCTACTCCTACTCCCATAATCCCCCCTATAAACCTACTCCTAATCCTACATCCCCCATATCATACATGTTAATCCCTGCCTTCTCTTGGACCTCCTATCTGCTACTCCTATAACCCCCCCTATAAACTTACTTGTAATCCTACATCCCCCCTAATATACAAGTTAATCCCTGCCTTCCTTCTCTATGGACCTCTCTATCTATTACTACCTACTCCTATAAACCCCCTATAAACCTACTCCTAATCCTACATCCCCCCCTAATATACATGTTAATCCCTGCCTTCTCTGGACCTCCTATCTGCTACTCCTACTCCTATAAACCTACTACTCCTAATCCTACATCCCCCCTATCATACATGTTAATCCCTGCCTTCTCTTAGACCTCCTATCTCCTACTCCTATAAACCCCCCTATAAACCTACTCCTAATCCTACATCCCCCCAATCATACATGTTAATCCCTGCCTTCTCTTAGACCTCCTATCTGCTACTCCTACAAACCTACTCCTAATCCTACATTCCCCCTAAAATACATGTTAATCCCTGCCTTCTCTTGGACCTCCTATCTTCTACTCCTACTCCCATAATCCCCCCTATAAACCTACTCCTAATCCTACATCCCCCATATCATACATGTTAATCCCTGCCTTCTCTTGGACCTCCTATCTGCTACTCCTACTCCTATAAACCCCCCTATGAACCTACTCCTAATCCTACATCCCCCCAAACATACATGTTAAACCCTGCCTTCTCTTGGACCTCCTATCTGCTACTCCTACTCCCATAATCCCCCTATAAACCTACTCCTAATCCTACATCCCCCCTATCATACATGTTAATCCCTGCCTTCTCTTAGACCTCCTATCTGCTACTCCTACTCCTATAAACCTACTTCTAATCCTGCATCCTCCCAAACATATGTGTTAATCCTGGCCTTCTCATGGACCTCATTTCTATTACTCCTACTCCTATAAATCCCCCTACAAACCTACTCTTTATCCTACACCCCTCCCTAATATACAAGTTAATCCCTGCCTTCTCCTGAACCTTCTATCTGCTTCTCCTACTCCTATAAAACCCCCTATGAACTTACTTGTAATCCTACATCCCCCCTAATATACAACTTAATCCCTGCCTTCTAATTGACCTCTGATCAGCTACTCCTACTCCTATAACCCACCTATCAACTAACTCCTCATCCTACACCCCCCTAACTCACATGTTAACCTTTCCCTTCTCCTTGACCTCATTTCTGCTACTCCTACTCCTATAACCACCCTCTAAACCTACTCCTAATCCTACACCCCCACCCCCTAATATACATGTTAATCCTGGCCTTCTCCTGGACATTCTATCTGCTACTACTACTCCTATAAACCCCCTATAAACCTCCAAATCCTACATCCCCACTGACATACATGTTAATCCCTGCCTTCTCGTAGACCTCCTATCTGCTACTCCTACTCCTATAAACCTACTACTAATCCTACATTCCCCCTAACATATATGTTAATCCCTGCCTTCTTCTGAACTTTCTATCTGCTACACCTACTCCTATAAACCTACTCCTAATCCTACTTTCCCTAAAACATACATGTTAATCCCTGACTTCTCTTGGACCTCCTATCTGCTACTCCTACTCCTATAATCCCTTCTATGAACTTACTTGTAATCCTACATCCCCCCTAATATACATTTTAATCCCTGCCTTCTACTGGACCTCTATCTGCTATCTGCTACTCCTACTCCTATAAACCCCCTATAAACCTACTCCTAATCCTACATCTCCCCTAATATACATGTTAATCCCTGCCTTATCCTGGACCTCTTATCTGCTACTAGTACTCCTATAAAACTATTCCTAATCCTACACCCCCCCCCCCCCCTATCATACATGTTAATCCCTGCCTTCTCCTGGACCTCCTATCTGCTACTACTCCCCCTACAAACCTACTCTTTATCCTACACCCCTCCCTTATATACCTGTTAATCCGAGACTTCTCCTGGACATTCTATCTGCTACTACTACTCCTATAAACCTACTACTAATCCTACACCCCCCTAACTCACATGTAAACCTTTCCTTTCTCCTTGACCTCATTTCTGCTACTCCTATAACCACCCTCTAAACCTACTCCTAATCCTACACCCCCACCCCCTAATATACATGTTAATCCTGGCCTTCTCCTGGACATTCTATCTGCTACTACTACTCCTATAAACCCCCTATAAACCTACTCCTAATCCTACATCCCCCCTATCATACATGTTAATCCCTGCCTTCTCTTGGACCTCCTATCTGCTACTCCTACTCCTATAAACCCCCCCCTATAAACTAACTCCTGCCTCCTACATCCCCCCCCCCTAATATACATGTTAATCCCTGCCTTCTCTTGGACCTCCTATTCTGCTACTCCTACTCCTATAAACCCCCTATAAACTACTCTAATCCTACATCCCCCTCCCTAATATACAAGTTGATCCCTACCTTCTCCTGGACCTCCTATCTGCTACTCCTACTCCTATAAACCTACTCCTAATTCTACATCCCCCCTAATATACATGTTAATCCCTGCCTTCTCTTGGACCTCCTATCTGCTACTCCTACTCCTATAACCCCCTATAAACTTACTTAATCCTACATCCCCCCTAATATACATGTTAATCCCAGCCTTCTCCTTGACCTCCTATCTGCTACTCCTACTCCTATCAACCTACTTCTAATCCTACATCCCCCCTAATATACATGTTAATCCCAGCCTTCTCCTGGACCTCCTATCTGCTACTCCTACTCCTATAAACCTACTCCTAATTCTACATCCTCCCTAACATACATGTTAATCCCGGACTTCTCTTGGACCTCCTATCTGCTACTCCTACTCCTATAATCCCCCCTATGAACTTACTTGTAATCCTACATCCCCCCTAATATACAAGTTAATCCCTGCCTTATCCTTGAACTTTCTATCTGCTACTCCTACTCCTATAAACCTACTCCTAATTCTACATCCCCCCTAACATACATGTTAATCCCTGCCTTCTCTTGGACCTCCTATCTGCTACTCCTACTCCTATAAACCTACTCCTAATTCTACATCCCCCCTAACATACATGTTAATCCCTGCCTTCTCATGGACCTCCTTTCTGCTACTCCTACTCCTATAAACCCCCTATAAACCTACTCCTAATCCTACATCCCCCCTATCATACATGTTAATCCCTGCCTTCTCTTGGACCTCCTATCTGCTACTCCTACTCCTATAAACCTACTCCTAATCCTACCTACCCCCCTAACATATACATGTTAATCCCTGCCTTCTCTGGACCTCCTTCTATCTGCTACTCCTACTCCTATAAACCCCCTAAACTACTCCTAATCCTACATCCCCCCTAATATACATGTTAATCCCTGCCTTCTCTGGACCTCCTATCAGCTACTCCTACTCCTATAAACCTACTCCTAATTCTACATCCCCCCTAACATACATGTTAATCCCTGCCTTCTCTTGGACCTCCTATCTGCTACTCCTACTCCTATAAACCTACTCCTAATCCTACATCCCCCCCCTAACATACATGTTAATCCCGGACTTCTCTTGGACCTCCTATCTGCTACTCCTACTCCTATAATCCCCCCTATGAACTTACTTGTAATCCTACATCCCCCCTAATATACATGTTAATCCCTGCCTTCTCTTGGACCTCCTATCTGCTACTCCTACTCCTATAAACCCCCTAAAACTATTCTACTCCTAATACTACAATCCCCTACTCTTGAACCTCCCCCCCCTAATATACATGTTAATCCCTGCCTTCTCTTGGACCTTCTCCTGGATCTGCTACTCCTACTCCTATAAACCTACAAACCTACTCCTAATCCTACATCCCCCCTAATATACATGTTAATCCCTGCCTTCTCTTGGACCTCCTATCTGCTACTCCTACTCCTATAAACCTACTCCTAATTCTACATCCCCCCTAACATACATGGTAATCCCTGCCTTCTCTTGGACCTCCTATCTGCTACTCCTACTCCTATAAACCCTATAAACCTACTCCTAATCCTACATCCCCCCCCCAAATATACATGTTAAGCCATGCCTTCTCTTGAACCTCCTATCTGCTACTCCTACTCCTATAAACCCCCTATAAACCTACTCCTAATCCTACATCCCCCCTATCATACATGTTAATCCCTGCCTTCTCTTGGACCTCCTATCTGCTACTCCTACTCCTATAAACCTACTCCTAATCCTACATCCCCCCTAACATACATGTTAATCCCTGCCTTCTCTTGGACCTCTTATCTGCTACTCCTACTCCTATAAAACCCCCCTACAAACCTACTCCTAATCCTACATCCCCCCCTATCATACATGTTAATCCCTGCCTTCTCCTGGACCTCCTATCTGCTACTACTACTCCTATAAACAACCTCTCGACTTACTCTTAATCCAACATCTCCCCTAATATTAATGTTAATCCCTGCCTTCTCCTGGACCTCCTATCTGCTACTCCTACTCCTATAATCCCCCCTATGAACTTACTTGTAATCCTACATCCCCCCTAATATACAACTTAATCCCTGCCTTCTAATTGACCTCTGATCAGCTACTCCTACTCCTATAAACCACCTATAAACTAACTCCTAATCCTACACCCCCCTAATATACATGTTAATCCTGCCTTCTCCTGACCTCCTATCTGCTACTCCTACTCCTATAAACACCCTCTAAACCTACTCCTAATCCTACACCCCCCCCCCCAAATATACATGTTAGTCCCTGCCTTCTCATGGAACTCCTATCTGCTACTCCTACTCCTATAAACCTACTCCTAATTCTACATCCCCCCTAATATACATGTTAATCCCTGCCTTCTCTTGGACCTCCTATCTGCTACTCCTACTCCTATAAACCTACTCCTAATCCTACATCCCCCCAAACATACATGTTAATCCCTGCCTTCTCTTGGACCTTCTATCTGCTACTCCTACTCCTCTCAACTTACTCCTAATCCTACATCTCCCCTAATATACATGTTAATCCCTGCCTTCTCCTGGACCTCCTATCTGCTACTCCTTTACATCCCCCTATACTACTCTTAATCCTACTTGCAACTCCTAATCCTGCACCCCGTTATATACTCCTACTCCTATAACCCCCCTATAAACTAACTCCTCATCCTACACCCTCTTAACACACATGTTAAGCTCTCCCTTCTCCTGGACCTCCTTTCTGCTACTCCTACTCCTATAAAACCCAATGCAAACCAACTTTTCATCCTACACCCCTCCCTAATATATATGTTAATCCTGGCCTTCTCCTGGACCTTCTATCTGCTACTCCTACTCTTATAAACCCCCTCTAAACTTACTCCTAATCCTACATCTCCCCTAATACCCATGTTAATCCCTGTCTTCTCCTGGACCTCCTTTCTGCTAATCCTACTCCTATTAACCTCCTCTAAACCTACTCCTAGTCCTCCTATTTTCTACTCCTTATCCTACACCCCCACTACTAATATACATGTTAATTGCCGCCTTCTCATGGACCTCCTTTCTGTTAATCCTACTCCTATTAACCTCCTCTAAACCTACTCCTAGTCCTCCTATTTTCTACTCCTAATATACATGTTAATTGCCGCCTTCTCCTAGACTTCCTATCTGTTACTCCTTCTCCAGCACCTGTCTTTACACCGCTTAGACCTAACCTAATCCTTGCTTTACCCTAACCTATAACTTCCTAAATTCCTTAAAGTGAGGCGCAGCATTTCATGGACCCTTTCACCGAACAGTCTGGCAGAGAGGAGGCACCATTGAACCCTGTTCTCCTGTCCTTGATCCTTCATGTCAAAGGCCTGAGTTAGGTTAAGGCTGACCTGACAGCCCTTGAACGCCACCAGGCAGAAGGTTTGAGGCTTTGTCCGCCATGAGATGTGAAACTCTCCCTCCTTCCTAACCCCCGACATTTCCAATCTATAGAGGATAATGTGGAATACCCCCATAAATCATGCCCTATCATACCCCCCTTGAGTGCAAATCATTGCAAACCCCACCCCACCTTTCACATGAAATACAACCAGCCCTGGCCTAAATCCTTCCCCAATCAACATATCCACTAAGTCTACCACATCCTGTACTCTCCCTACCGACTTTACAATTAACCTCTACCAACTCTAAGCCAAAATTACTAAAGAACTTTACCTCCATGTCTCCTTTATTAGCCCTGCCTATCAATAAATCTATGGCCAATAATGACCACTTTCCCCTGAACATAGTAGCTGTAACTCAAACTTAACTCTGTGGTTAACACTTACCTACAATAGAATTAAAATTAAAGATGTTACAACCTAAGTAATACATCTAACTAACAATAAGTCCAAACTAACACCTACAATGCTGAAAGTCATTCACACAAATCTTCAGCTATAGTGTAGTGCAAAACCCTCAAGGTCACCTGCCTGGTCCACGTAGACCTAAGGAAATGTTGATAACAGAGTTCAATGTCCAGCTGAGGCACAACATTGGGAATTTCTCCAATACAGGAAAACAGAACTTCCATATCAATTGTTGTGGAGGAAAGTCACAAACTGTCACTTCTCTTAATTAGTTTTCAGTTGAAAATTTCTTCCACCAGCTGGAAATTCTCTTTGCCACAGGCAGGTGTCACATCAGGTTCACAGGAGTCCTTCTGTGACTCCCTCCCCGGGTTGGTGTGCCAGCGATGCAGGTACATATGAAAAGTTGAAAAAAACTATTCACTACTATCATAATAAGTAATTAAACTAGTAGAATAGAATCACATTATAACAACATTAACCTAAATAATAAACTCTAAGTGAGATCATAGGTCCCACAACACATCAACTTCTGCGGCCGTCTATGTTGACGTCCAAGTCGTGATACTGGGCATACCCACAATTCCTCCTTGGGTTCACCTATCTCTATGGGTTCATGTTTGTCTATATAGTCCACCTCATATCGCTATCTACACTGTCATGCAAAAGAGCCAGAGTGTCCTCTAAGAGTTCCTCCCAGACATCATCACATGCTGGTTCCCAAGTCTTGTCCCGATCAGGAACCTGTGCTTCCATTCGACCCCCAAGTGCCTCCTCCTCTTTCTCATCCCATGGGAGATAATCCTAAGCCACTGTCGCCTCTATTCTTTCATCATAAGTAAAGTTTCAATCCATTAAAGTGTACAGCTTATTGATTCCTGCTCCCAGACCTACAAAGGATATAATTAACATCTGACAATGTTGCTTCAATCAGAAAAGGCCCCTTCCAATATTTCAAAATTTTGAATCTCATCTCTCCTACATCTCACGGTATAAAGCAAAACTTTATCATCACCCCTAATGACAACCCATGGATTTTAGAATTATATTGAAACTTCTGTTCCCTCGGCTATTGTTTTACATGTTCCCTTACAATAGTTTCCAGAGGCAAATGGAGGTCCAAATCAGATTGGTCAGTACTTAGTATCCCAATTAAGGTACAATTAAACCTTTCCACCAACCAGTCACATCTGGGGTGATACAGAGAGGTCCTAGTATTTCTCATCCCTAAGATTTTACAAATTTTCTTGAAAAGGCTTGGACTCAAAATCTGGACCCTGGTTCGTGTTAAGAATGCCACACCTAGAAAAGGACTTACCAATAAGTATCTGTGCTATGGTTTTTGCTTTCTAATTGGGTAAGGGGGATGCCTTTTTTCACTTAGAAGAAAAATCTCCTACTACTAATATTCATTTGTTTCTCTCTGTTTGGGAAAGGATCCTAATAAGTATATGACTATTTTCTCCATAGCTTTACTGGCTGTTGTATCAACAAGAGAGGCCCTAAAGTACAGCTCTTCTTAACCCCGTAATCATTTTTTACAAAAACTTAAATGTAATTTTTCGATATTGGATGCTTTATTCATTCCCCAGACCTCACAACTATAATTCAAAATACTAGCAACATATGTATCAAAGACATGAAGTTGTGTTTCAATGTTAAAATCAGTTTTCTTGCACACATTGATTACAGCAAAAAGTGCCTTTTTTCCTTGTACTGCAATTTTTTTCTGAGTTTTCCTGAATTTTCTATTGAAATTTAACAAAACACCTACATAATTAAACTCATTGATACTTTCTAGTTTGCATCTGTTATAATTCCATTTATCACTTTCCTTGATTTACCCCCGTTTGTAAAAACCATCACTTTTTTTTCTGTATTTATAGTTAACCCCCAATCACTGGTATATATCAACAAAGCATCTAACACATTTTGTAAACCCTCAGGTGTTTTCAGTTAACAGAACCATGTCGTCTGTGTACAATATTAAATATTTTTCCTGTCTCGCCCTCTTAGATAAGTTTATATCATAGGTTTTGCCTGTTAAGGAAGTCAAATGTTTTCTAATAATCAATAAAGCAGCAATACAATATATTCTTATAGCACTTTACTAGTTAACATCTGCAGAACAAATTTCAATAAGTCGTTTATTCAAAATTGAAGTAAAAAGTTTTCCTAAGCAACATATTAATGTGATACCACAATAGTTATTTGAATCATTTCTATTGCCCTGTTTAAAAACAGGTACTATGTTAACAACAGACCAAGATTTTGGATAGTTTCCAGACTTAGAAATATTATTAGATAATAATACTAGATGTGGTAGGAGTATATCTTTATCCTTAATGAAATATTCATTTATTCGTAAGTTGTAAGCACCAGCTTTGGAAGTATGTTATTTGTTACAGTTTCTTCTTCAGTAATGTCATCATCTAATTGGGTGGTCGGGTGGCGCAGTGGTAACATACTCGCCTTTCACCTAGCTGACCAGGGTTCGATTCCCGGAACAGAGGTGAAAAGGTAAGGGGTCACCTGCCCGACCACGTGGGTTTTCCCCCGGGTACTCCGGTTTCCTCCAACAATAAGACCCCTCACGCGCTTACATCCGGGCCAACAAGAGTGATTGACATAACTTGTTTCGCAATTGTTGTAAAATAAATAAAGTTTATATTTATATCTAATTCTTGAAATATAGAGTCAGGTACATTTCCATCTATGTAAGCATTCAAACATTCCAAACCATTTTGTTTTCTCATAAATCTGTGGATCATTATCCATGAAAATGATTGAGGAAAGCTTGCTCATCTATATTACAATGTAAATTACTAGTATTACCATGTTTTCCAGGCAATAAGCTGCACCCAAGTATAAGCTACAGGGCTGGTTTTTAGCAATTTTTTTTAATTGATCCATGATGTGGTAACCGTTATGTTGACCAGGATGTAATAAGCTATTGTAAACTTCCTCTATGGCATCTGAAGCAACCATTCAGAAAGTTCAGAAGATATTATTGCCATTCATATTAAAGCATACAATTAATTAAGTAAATCCACAAAAATGCTATTTTTATTTCAATCATAAAATCATCCTGTATATGGTTGCAAATGACGTGACGAACAGGTAATCATAAAAAACTTGGAACCGACCTCTTGTACATATGTACTGGTATCCTTGGTTTAAATCACTATTTTTTTTTTATTCTTAGCGGAAGCATGACATGTTACAGCAACCAGAATTATCAGGGTACAATGTCACAGAGGTCAATAGTGCAAGTGAATGGCCATTCCAAAATACATAACAGTCAGGAACTGATATCCATATGATACGTTTAGTGTTATTAACATCAGGAACATATCTTGATGTACTTGACAAAAAGTTTGCAGCATCATACCCAACAGTGTCGTCTTGGATAAAATCATCATTACTGGTTGTCTATTAAAATCACCAAAGACAAATACTTTCCCAATACCTCTATACATAGAAATCTGTCTTCAAATGAAGCGAGAAGATCATTATCACATTTCTCATAGAAAGTGCTGTTGATGGGAGGAAAGTAACAAGAAATAAATAAGTACTAATGCCATCATTAGATAATGATCTTGCTAGCTTTATCAACATGATATTGTCATTACTGTTATCCACATAAGAGCAAAATTTAGATAGACTAATAAACATAACAACTCCACTACCTTTACCATGTAGTCTTGGAAACAAGAAACATTCATACTCTTTCAATTCTATCGCTGAGCTATCAGTCCTATTGGCATTGCAATATAAATACAAACATGATGTAATGCTATGGGTGTTGTCACTCTATAATGTCAATGTATTGATCAAAACCAATAATAGACCATGATGAAACCAAGGCTATGACCACTGTTTATTTCCACAAGTAAGTGTACAGGAAAATTTGGGCTATGTCTATAAATAGTCCCTTAAAATGGATTACCCCCAATCGGGCCCCACTTCACATCCAAGTATTACTGATACCGACTCAAATGAACACATGTGTTTTATTGTTATTGCAAAGTTTTTGTAACTTTTTTTATTTTTCAAGATTTTCATACACATGAATATAACAAAATAAACATGTAGAATAACATTCACAATGATACACTATCTTCCTCCTCCTCATCATCATCATTGTCATCATTCATCATCATAATATTACATCAATATATCATCCTCCTCATCACTACATTATAAGTCATCATCATCATCATCATCCTCATCATCATCATCATCATCATCATCATCATCATCATCAAAACAAAACAAAACTATGACAATAATCATTATCACTGATTAGTTTTAATCCCTAGGATTCAGGTGTATCAGTATTACCAGAATGCATTGTTTGCTATACACATGTTTTTTTTAGAGAAAGAGAGAGGGTGAAAGGAGAGTGGGAGAGGGAGAGAGCGGGAGGAAGAGAGAGATAGAGAGAGACAGAGAAAGTTGTCACGGAAAATTAAACAATGTGTCTATCAAGGAGTTGTACAGTATTTAAAAGCTTCAGTAAGTATTTATGTACTTCACACTTGTTGGCATATTCAGGGTCATGTATCAAGAAGCTGTTTCCATTTACTCCAATCATTATCTATTTTCTTGATAATTATCTCTCCTTTTCTAACAGCAGAATATTTTTCAATGCGATAGGCATCCTTAATAAGTTTGCACAATGCATGTATTGATAAGGTTGATTGTAAACATCTTGTCCTATAAATATATTGTTTTATTGTTAAAATGATCATATTATCAACCCTCTGATTCAATAACCCAAAAATGAAAGTTTCTTTATGAAAAGCAAAAGGAATGAATAAGGTATCAAGGAGAAATTCAAAGTCTTGAAGGAACTTTTGAACCTCTGTACAATCCCATAACATATGAATTATTGTCTCTACTTCAGTTTTACAATGGTAACAATATGGACTATCAACAAGTCCAACTTTGAATAAAAAGGCATTACATGTTAAGATATGATGATTAATTCTATATTGTAACCAATGTAATTTAGAATTTTTAGTCACCTGAAAAGGAGTACTATATATTTGTTTCCAGGTTTCATCTTCAAAATCAAACAAATCATTCAATTTTCTTTTCCCATTTGAGATAGAATTATTTTTACATAACAAGCCATTGAAGTCTTTAGTCCCCTTTCTATGTTTCAAAAATATTTCCAAGTTTGTTGGTATATAGGGAATAGCTTATTGTTATATTTGCAATGTTACTGGACAAGTGATTTTTTTAAATAAAAATTTTAAATAAATGCTTTGATATGTAAGAAAGTATGTGCCGTATTTGTGCATAAATTCTGCATGGATATAAAATGAACTGGTATTACAATCCTTAATCATATCATTTATATAATAATACCTTTGTTAAACCATTCTTTATAAAAAAAAACTGTGACCCCCTATCATAAAGTGTTTGTTATACCAAATAGGAGTTTTCAGTATATGTATTGCATCCTTATCACTTTCTTTAATAACTAAATTTCTGCATGCCTGAAATACATCTTTCCAAATCAGGTTTCTACATCTCTGCTGACAGTATGCTATATATTCAGGCCCACAGTTGCTCAAAATATTTCTATCTGCATATATATTAAATAATACTTGCCATTTACCCGCTGATGTATAAAGTCTGCGGATCCATGTAAGTTTCAATGCGTCAATAAAAGACTTTATGTTAACCATTTTAAGACCCCCTTCCAAATAATCTTTAGTTACAACGTCTCTTCTAATTTTATCTACTTTACTATTCCATAGGAAATGGTATAATTCTGAGTTTAATTTTTTAATAAAATCATCATCCCATTAGGGAGTGATATAAAAAGGTGATTGAGTTGTGATATAAGTAATGACTTTATTATATTTATCTTTCCTATTGGTGTTAAAATTCTTCTGCTCCAGATCTTTATTAATGACTTCAGCTTCACTAACTTCTTGTCATAATTCAGTTTAGGTATTCGGTGTAGGTCAACATGAAATTCTAGACCAAGGAGTAGAAATGAATTTTTCCCCCATTGCAAGTTTAATTCTGGGTAGTATGTCTCATCACTATATTTTTGGTCCCCTATCCATATAACTTGAGTTTTACTTACATTAATTTTTAGCCCAGAGATTTTTGCAAATTTAGTGAGTTCCTCCAAGGATTCCTTTAATGATTTCTTGGTTCCATCTAAAATGAGAGTGGTATCATCTGCATACTGAGAAATTAACAGAGGAAAATTGTTTACTTTTATACCATTTATACACTTGTTATTTCTCAATTTAATAGCCAGAATTTCTGCACATAATATAAAAATATACGGGGCAATTGGGTCCCCTTGACGACAGCCCCTCTTGATATCGAAGAAAGATGAGATATTACCACCTTGATTAATTGCTGACATTGAATTATTATGGAAAGTTTTTATCCAACTAACATGCCTTTTATTAAAGTTATTTGGATAAATGAAGTAAATGAATTTATTCAAATTGAAAACTTTATATAAAACTTTATTTGTTTAAAATGAGACTATAATTTAGAAATATACTTTAAAATTGTTCTATACTTTAGAATTACTTAGTATTTACAAAAAAGTAGAAAATATCCTAATCTTATAATTGGTTAGAATTAGCCACTAACTGGTACTACAAGTTTTTGGAACAAGAAATGGCAGATAAAACTCAATTTAGATGTCCCGTCAAAAATTCCTTTCCTTGCAAAAATTACAAAAGTGTTCTTATACCTATTTAGTTCAGCACTGTAAACAGTGTTCATTTGTATAAATCAAAGAAAGTGGTAGTCACCTATATGTAGTTACTTGTTGACACCACTGGATGTTTCAATTCTATAATTACATAAGGTTATATTAGGCTTTACGTTACATAGGATTTCAAGAGCGACTGCATGTCAAGGGATAGCTTGTCATAAGTAAATTATTTCTTAATACCTTACCATTTAACGTATACTTTGTATTGGCTAAAGTCTATAAATCTTAATTTGATTGGTCAATCGGACTTCTCACAAGAAATGGTAAAAACTTAGAGTTTCCAAGGTTGAGCTGCGTCACTCTTGAATTTGAGCACTCAAGAATAAAGCATATTAGGAAACCAAAGAAATCTCTTTTTATACTTCAGTCTCTTCCTATTCCCATAAAAATGTCATCACACAACTTCTAATATCTTGACCAAAATTTTAAAAATTTAGAACTTTATCTATAAAACTCCAACTAACACAATCAAAGGCTTTCTCAAAGTCAATAATCAAAAGCATACCTGGAATAAGGTGTTCCTCAGCATAATGCATAATGTCATATACTAGTCTTGAGTTTTCACCTATAAATCTGCCTGAAATAAATCCTGACTGGTCTAAATTTATTAATTTATCTATAACTGATTTCATTCTTTGAGCAATTGAACCAGATGCAATTTTATAAACAATATTTATCACAATGATAATCTCCAGTTTATTACAGAAATTGTCTTGGTTTATCTCCCTTTGGTAAACAAGTGATCATTCTCTGTCTTTGTGTTATTGATAGCTTTCCCTGACCATATCCAAAATTAATAGATCTTACTACAAATTGTCCTAATTGTTTCCAAAAAACCTTAAAAATTTCTGCTGTAAATCCGTCTGACCCAGGGCTTTTATTATTTTCATATGTTTCAAGGTATGTGATGCTTCAGTATATGTAATATTTCCTTCTAACAATAAAGATTCTGCATTGTTTAATTTTGGAAGGTTAAAATTAGATAAAAGCTGGTTTAAATCTACATCTTCAAAACTGCATTCACTAGAATATAGCTGTTCATAAAATATTATTTCACTCAAAATGTCTTCCTGTTTTCTTATTTCTTCCCCATTTTCTATTTCTATCACAGGGGTAATCTTTGAGATGAAATTTCTGTTCTCCAAGTTTAAAAAATAATTAGTAGGTTTTTCCCCCTCTTCAATCCATTTTGCTTTTGACCTTAAAATATTACCCTTCATTTTAGATGTTCTTATATTCTCTAACTCTTCCTTTTTCACCTGTTATTCTTCTAGATTAAATTGATTAATATCAATATTATTTTCAAGATATCTATAGATTCTATATTAGTGTTTTCTTCTTCCACTTGCAGTTTTTTCTTATAAGATGAAAATGAAATTGTTTTTCCTCTGATTTCAAAGAGTAGGGTCTCTAGAAAAAGCTGATCATTAAGTTATTGCAAAGTTAGTAACACAGCTATCACCATTAAACCTACAAACGATTATACTATCTGTAGTGCTGGAGACTTCGACGTGTTAAACATTGGTATCATATTACAATCAATGACAAACAGAAAGCTAACCTGTCAAGTGACAGCTTTACGTATTCTGAATCAGTTTTCAGTCCAATTTCTTGATTCATGCTTCGCCATCTATCACTCTCTTATCTCATATATATATTCTCACATATCCCCTCTTCTAGTTTAATTCCGTCCTCTTACGTTTCCGTGTGCTGTCAATTTGTCAAATAATTCCTAGGACCTCGTCGTCTTTTCGTGTCTGTACCCGCCATATTGTTTCTCTTCACGCGCAGGCGCAGCATCAACGAAGAGTGAGACCACATTTTTTTAACAATCAAATTTGATTAGAGTCACTGTTATTTTGAATTATTAACAGAGGGATTTCGTTGTATAACACATTCTTGGAAAATAGAACATTTATATTATTTTCTAATGGTAATTATTTTCAACATTAGTCGCTTTTACTTAGGAGGGATATTTTTTTCTATATCTGATCGATTGTAAATGACTTGTTGATTTCCACTTCACAATAAATATGTAAACCAATACAACCTGTCACGAACATTTTGATTGCTTTATTAAGGAGTGGATTCCGTGCGATTATATCAAATATATATATGAACAGTGACATTTAAAAAAATGTTAAATCGTTATGTTCATAATGGAAGGAATAACGATTTAACATCAAATTAAAAAAATGAATTATTTCTTTGTGTTCAACTTTCTTTTAATGGTCAAATTTTTTCTTTGTGTTGTTCATGAAACCACCCCCACCCCACCCCATCCAAAGTAAAAGAATTATAATTGGTGGCATAAGAGTTGGTTTCATGGTATATCGAGCCTTTGAAAAATCGATTCTGCACTGTAAAAGTGCGGAATTATACTTTGCTGTCGATCATCAACTTGGCAGGCATTCATTAAGTCAGTGTTTCAGTGATCTTGACTATTTCGACGTGTCACAACAAGCTACTGTTGCTATCTTCACTAAGACTAATATGAATACAAATTGAATGGAGTTCATAAATACTTATATTAACGTATTTGGAAGTAATTTATTTATCAGTAACAAAAACTACGAATGCCATAGAAGTGCAAACAGTTTAAAATGTAATATAACATTTATCAGAAACAAAAATAGATAAATAAACCTATATTTACTCTGATCTATTTGACATTCATTAGACTTTATCTTTTATCCATGAAGTTTTGCACATGTTAACACCTCAAACCCATTTCATAGCTACACTATCCATATTAATGTAGTGTTGGTACGGAATGGACAAATCTGAAACTCGGAAATTAGGCAAAACTGTCCAGTTTGCCCGTTCGCATCCCTAAATGGAGCCTTGGGATTTCAAATTGTGCTATTTTGCTTTTTCCTTTCACTCAAGATATACAAATGCACACGAAGCTGAGTGTTCAAATTATATTTTCAAAACTTGACAGAAAAGTCTTCTGGTAATATGTAGTCTTTAATTAATTAGCTGTCAGAATCTTATTTTAACAATCAAAACTGCAAATAACTTTTTTATTATTAAATATCTCTTATTAGGACTTTCCACCAAAACTGCCACAAAAGACCAACTTCCGGCTTTCCATAGAGGTCACATTTTTAAAACTTCAATGTTAGGGTACCAAAGTATACGAAACTACTTCTCAAGTTTGGAAAGACCCAGAGACTTGATATCTCATGCATATAAAGTTAATATAATTGTATTTAACTGTTGTTAATTTAGATGACCTTGACCCACTTTCAAGGTCACAGGGGTCAATTATATCAATAGCATTAAATGGCGTTTTCTTATTTTTAAAGAGGAAAACAGTTGTGTGATTTAGTCAACAATGTACTTGACCAAATTTCAAGGTCATATGAGTGAATTATGTTAATATCATTGAATGACGTTTTCTTACTTATTAAGAGGAAAACAGTTACGTGATTTGGTCACCGTACTGTACTGTACAGTAGAGACTTGCTTTTAATTGATTTAAGCAAAACTTCCAAAAAAGACCAACTTGCAGATCTTTGTTATTAATATAATTGACCTTGACACATGCTCAAGGTCACGGGGGCCAATCATGTTAAGAAAATAAAATGACGTTTTCTCAACTTTGAAATCTGAAACCATAATGAAATTTGGTCATCAACCTTCTGTTGACACTCCCTCTCAAAATTTCAACTTCCGATTTCCGGTAGGATCCAAAATTTCAAAGTGCTATTTTGACAACTTTAAGAAACTTTTTTCAGAAGTTCTGAGGCCTGGAGATTTGATATTTCAAATATAGCAAAGGCCGTTTTCTACAGTGAATATTTCCTTTAATTTTTTTAATACCAACAAAACGTTTGAACTGGAATTACTCCAAGTTACTTAGAATAAGTTCCGAAACATCAATATTTCAATACTCGGATGCATTAATCAACTACCTGTCAAATAAATCGGCTACGTCTACCTTGACTGCTGTAAATAAGGGTAAAGAAAGGAGGCTACGATACGCTTGCAAGGGATATGGCGTCACAATAGTTCAGTGACATTAGCTATACGAATTGTAAATAAGAAATAAACATTTTACAAGAAATCCTTGGTAGTGTTTAAAGTGCTATTTTGTTACACAATCTTTCACATAATCTTTATAATCAAAAGTGCCAATGTCTTGATATTTAGTCACAATAATGCTACTGCAACGTTGAATTAGAACTATCAATATGAATGGTCTTCACTTATGTTCAATGCCAAAGATGCCATTACATAATGAGGAAAAATGGGATGAAATTTAGACATCAGTCTTCTGTGAGCTTATGTGTACAAAACAAATAATATATAAATCAAATAATTTGGAAATTAGCACCCAGCTCTTTCAGACAATAAAAAATATCCGTTTTTACAGAAAATGTGAACACGAACATATGTACATTAATTTCCCAATCATTTTGTTACACAATTTTACATTATATTTCGAGTTATGAAATTGGACAATCAGAGTTATGGATTTCAATATCGTGGAATTTGTATGAATAATATATTTATATAAGTTGTTGTCATTTTAAAGTAAATTCAAAACACATTTTTGTGTTTGATCCTTATTTCAAAATAACCTAAGTTATTAGAATCCAATTCTAATGAACTTGATTAATAAAATTCCTCCCTCTAACTGGTTAATTAAAAGATTTGCATGTGATATATATATTTTTTTTCATTTTATTTGGCAACGGAAGGTCACGTAATGTTTTTTTTTTTTTTTTAACATATGACTTTTTCTTTCTGATTCACACTGCTACACTAAGCTTACATGAGTCTTTATGTAAAACACTTAATGGAGCAATGTATAGTTTTTAATTTGACATCAAGATTCCTAAACAATATGGTACGATTCTTCGAACTAGGTTATTCATGGAGGGTTTCATAAATTTCGAAGGACTCGTGATCTTATGTATGGGTGAAGGAGGACTAAGGTAATTTCCATAACAAGAATCAAATGCTTTCTTGCCCGAGTGCTATAGTGGTGTACATTCTGTACCACATATATGGAGAGGGCAAGTTTACGCGTTTTACCACCGCGCCAGTGACCCCTCAATACTATACGCACAAATGACTTACCAGAAAAGTAAATAAATCACTGAGTAAAAGTTATATAATTAGGTAATGCTGTTGTGCAGCATCCGTTGTCTGGCGTCTGCAACATGAGGTTCGGTTGACAGGCCCCTCGAATATGGCCTAACAAAGCTTGAAAAAATTCAATGTCACAGGGGTCAATTATGTTACAGTCATTAAATGACATTTTTTCCATTTCCGAACAGCAGTGACAAAATAAGATCATTTTCTTTCTCTTGACACTTGCAGTCGTCTGTTATTATTAAAACTTTTTTGGAGAAATTAAACTTCCGTTTTCCGTTAGGTGTCAAAGTTTTCATTAGGTGTTATTTGGACTACCAAACGTTTCGAATCTTCCTAAGTTCTGTGAAGCCTGATGACCTGATATTTCACATTTATAGCATGCTAAAATATTGGTCAATCGAGTTTGATAATATAGATGACCTTTACTTACTTTCAAGGTCACAGGCGTCAATCATATAAAACATTCCTAAGAATCCAATTTAATATTTTGAGAGGAAAACAATTGTGAAATTTCTTTAAAAACCGCCTTTAGACCTGTGGACACTTATTATTGATAACAATAAGTAATGTTAAAATTCAACAGTGCTTTGATCTCTACTACTGAAGATTCCTTTTGTACTTTGATTTCATACATAGTGTCTACGTAATGCAGACATTACCTTTAATCACAGGCCAAAATAGGCGAAAAGCCCGTCAGAATCGTCTATGACAATTTCTAGTTATCCTTTGGATTTGACATTGAGAGGCACACCTTAGATATAAACAGCCAACTGCCGTGGTCCTCTGGAGTCATGTGACCCTGCACGCGCTCTGGCTTTCTCGCGATAATCTCGTTCGTTTTTGTGCATGCCGTGGTACACCGCTCACATTGTTGGAGGAACTTCCACTGATGAGCATTTAGAAGAGCCCGCTGTCGAGTCTACTCAAAAAAAACATGTAAGTTTTTTAGAAAATATCTTACCATTGTGTCGACTGTCGTAATAACGGCAAAATAAATGTGTGACTATTGCCATGTAGCCATCACTTTCATTTACCGTCTGTTGACTGGTGAGTTAATCAATTATCGATAATATACCGTATTTATTCCAATAAATGCCCCGTCTCTAATAAACGCCCCCCCCCCTGTTTTCTCAGTAAATTTCAACAACTCAGGAGTCAGGTTACAAAGCTTACCTTTTAATAAATTTTAAATTTCTGGTATCAACGAACACGAACAAATGAATTTTGGCACAAGAAAATTACAATGTCATGACGTGTAATATCAATTTAATTCACGGTTCATTTCAGTATACTGCAGGCCTAACGGCCGGGACTGCCGTACGAACTACTGTCTACACTTTCACTTTCACTTCCGCCAGTCTCGCTTTCACTCAGTTCTATTAGCGTTCACATCACCCATTAAATTTTGCAAAACGTCATCAGCAGCTTGGACATCCTTTTCACTAAACCCCTGGAATTCCTCATCGTCAGAATCATGCTTGAAAATATGATCCTCGCTACCGTCCAGCGAATTTGTGATACCGCATTTTTTTAATGATCTTCTGATTGTGTCCGGGCTAATGCTATCCCATGCTGTCTTGACCCAAGACAACATTACAACTTTAGATGGGGCTTTATGATTCCCTGCTTTGGTTTTCTCAATGGGGCCACTGAAACACCATTTGTCATACAACTCTCCAAGTTTTTGTTTGAAGGGTTTATTCCACGACACATCGGCTGGCTGTAGCTTACATGTACATCCTCCGGGTATAACACAGATGTCTGAATTATATTTTTTTAACCAAAATTTTATACTTTCCTCATTTGCCCAGGATTTTTGTCCAGCCCAGCACATGTATACCACAATACCACTTGGTATGTCATCTTTCGGAAGGGGACGAATGCCTGGCATGTGCTCAAAGGGGGCAATTTTAGTCCCATCGGCATATGCTGCCAGTGTCACCGTTATTTTTTGTTTTTCGTGGCCAGTACTGTAAACTCTGACCTCCTTTTCCCCCTTTATTGCCAATGTTGATCTTCCTGGCATGTCCAACCACACCGGGGTTTCGTCCATGTTAGCGATATGGCTATCGGGGTATTCTCGTAGCCGACGCATTCTTAACACGAAATTAAAAAAAACTGTCATTACAATCATCAATTAATGAAACTTCATGTTGTGCCACATGCGTAGATCGCCTGAACGAAATGTTATGTCTCTTTTTGAATTTGAAAACCATCCATATGAGGCTTTGAACGATTGACTACCATTTGCCTTATGCATACGCAAGGCCTCAAACCGCAATGCTTTCCCAGTCACTCGTATTCCGGCCTCCCATCTATTCTGTAGCCATCTCATCAGATTTTTGTCAATATCTTCATATCTGACATGCCTCCCACCTCCTTTACAGCGTTTAGATGTTTTAGAAAGATTTTAAAATTTTTCTTTGTTTTGACACCAGTCCCGCACTCGTTTTCTGTCAACACGAAACACTTTCGCGGCGGCATGTTTACCCTTCTCCTCTGCGAAGGCGATTACTTTAAGCTTGAGAGCAGTGTCGTAATTTCGTTTTGTCCCAGACATTGTTATCAGGTATGTGGGATTTATTAAGAAACAGACTGGCTTATATACCGCTGTGTTTTTTTATTTTGTAATGCAAACTAGGCCTACAAGCGATGATGAACATTGTACATTTTTGACTGAAGCTGACACGATTTCATACAAAGATTCAGGTTATCAGAATGCAATTGACAACAATGTTTAAAGCTACAACGATGTTGGAATTACTGCAATTTTCAAATGCATTCTTTGCTGAGTAATTCGTTAGTTTGTTAAACAATGTGGCAGCCATGGCATGTCACGACCAACAAATTATGAAATATGAAAAAAAATCGCCCCCTGTCTGAAAAATTTCACGCCCCCAGCCCAGGGCGTTTATGGGATTACATACAGTATAAACTTTTTATGTTACCTAAAGCTTTGATACACGTGTGCAGATGCATTTCACGCCAAAACACCTTCCATCGAAGGGTGTATGGACTCAGTTTTAATGTCAAAACTTACTCAACAGCGCCCATTACAGATCTGTACGCTGATCTACACTTACCTATTTTATAATGCGCACATGCGCTGCGATATTTTACCAAGCCTGGTATGAACGTGCCACAATAATCATCCCAATTTTTACTTTAGCTTTTTGCAGACAAAATTCATTGGATTCATATAGTATAATGATTAGTCGGTTGTTGATTTTGTAAGCACTGAACATTGCCCGACAGTTCCCACGGTTCGGAATTCCGTCTCTCCCCGCCTTTCAACTTTCCAGAAAAGATCGCATACATGTCCTTTGTCGTCATTACAACTGCATCTCCGGTAAAAGTGACCATCAGGTCACTTTGATCGGTCCACAAAGCAATCAACTAATTAGTGTCACACCCGAGTTAGATCACTTATCCCCTCCCAAGGATCGTCACGGTCGTGTGCACACTCTTTACCTGAAGTGAGACTGTGTAAGCAACCCCTTGGATTATATAATCCCTAATTAGATAGAATTGGTACTTAAATGAGATGTATGATGAATTATCACCATATGGAAACCACTCAGCATAAAAAAAAAATCATTAAAAACAAATTTTGCTTTTTCATATGGAAATTCCTGAAATCCTGGAAATTTGTAGCTGAACTACAAAATATTACGATAATAAACTATAGACAAATGCCTCTAGTGTTGAGAATAAGGTACTTCTTTAGTGTTGAGTATGAGATATGTCTCTGGAGCAGTTTCTTTATTTTTCAGTTATTTTTGTTACAAAACATATACAAGACGATACAAACAAATCTCCTCCCACACGCTTGCATTTCTCCTTGCACACCAATTATGAAGGAATCCTCCCCACCATCGTCATCATTATCATCATCATTAACAACATCATCCATAAACATATCATCCTCATTATTCATCATCATTGTCTTCAATTATTATCATCCCTAACATCATTTTTCATTATTATCTCCCAACATTTAGACCTCGACATCCTCGAAAACATCACTATTCATCATCATCATCATCATCACCATCTTTCTGGTTTTTTTTTAACAAAAATGAATTTTTGCAGTCTATGAAAATCTTTTATTGTGGATATTGGTCCGTTGATATTAAGGAAGTTGTAAAATCAACACATTCTGTATATATACTGTTTTATGTCAACTGTATGTTTATTACTCTTCTGTGATATCAATTCAAGAATAAAGGACTACTTATGATTTAATTGAATAAACAATGCATCAAGTAGGATTTGAAAACTAGTAGACTCAGGACTTTAAAATCCCATTAAATGTGTGTGATAGTTTCATTTTCAGTGTTACATAGATTAGAAAATGGTGAAATAGCTGTATGTGATTTTAAAAGAAAAGAGTTGGTAGTTAAAATATGATGGTTAACTCTGTAATGGAACCATTGAAGTGTTGTGGTTTTAGAAACATTGAAAGGAATGTTATAAATTTTTGCCCTAGCTAAATCAGCTTTGTTTTCTGATAAGATATAAACATATTTAGAGACTTCACTTTTTCCAGGCATATTTCTATAGTACTTGGTATGTAAGGATGCAATAATGGAAATTCAGGGATATCAGTTGACAGTAAAAACTTTTGTACAGCTGATTTAATACAACTGTTTATACATCAGTGTATTGTGAAGGTAGAACAGGCAATCTATCAATTTCAATACCAATATTTCTTAATCTGAGAGCCAAAATTTCAGCACATAGAATGAAAAGATATGAAAGGATGAAAAGATATGAAGCTATATGATCTCCTTGGCAGCAACCACTTTTAATAAAAAAAAAAAAAACCAAAAAGATAATAAATTTCCTCCTTTTTGTCTGAAACTGAGAAAAGTAAGACTTTTTCAATAAATCTCCAGGACCCAAAGGGTCAAGATGACCTACAGCCATCACTTTTTGTCCGTTGCCTGTGCCTCTTGAGTAAACTTTTTCTTTAAATCCCTACTTTTTCATACCTCTATGGATTTCTACCAAATTTGGTCTGATGCATCATTGGGTGAGGATAATGATCTGTTTTATTCAGATTTTCTATTCCACCCCTAGGGGTTGATTGATGGGGCCCATAAGGGGGAGGTGCTAAAATTAGATTTAAAACCCTACTCCTCCTTTTGGCCTGTGTGAATTTCAACAAGCTTTGGCCTGATTCATTAGTAAGGGAAAACAATTATTTTTTAAATTCAACCTCTTGGGGATGGGGCCCCAAAAGGGGAAATTTGTCAATATTTTGCTCCAAAACATTACTCCTTTTTCATGAGTGAATGGATTTCAATCAAATTTGGTCAGAAAATGCATCAAGAGTGCGGAATCATTTCTTAAATTCAGAAGTTGGATTTGACTCAAGAACTTGGGGCAGGGCCCCAGAAGGGGAAATAAGACAATATTTTGCTTTAAAAGACTACTCCTTTTTCATGATTGAATGGATTTCAACCAAATTTGATGAGAAAAAGCATCAAGAGTGTGGAATCATTTCTTGCATGCTGAAGTTGGATTCTGCTCTTAAGGACTTGCGGGGGGGGGGGGGGGACCCCAAAATGGGAAATAAGACAACGTTTTGCTCCAAAACACTACTCCTTTTTAATGATTAAATGGAGTTTTAACATATTGTTATTGTTTTTGACCTTATCAAAACTTGATACAGCAGTCAGGGAGGCCATTTTGTAACATGGTTGTGCAATCAAGGTTTTCCTGTGCAACATCTATTTCGAACTTCTCAAGTTTCACCATTTGGATTGAGCTCCAACTTTACAGTAAAAAAATAAGTAACACCTGTTACAGTTACCTACTCCTCTTCAAAACTACTGTCTGCATCATGAAAAACAGCTTCTTAGTAAGATTTTTTGACAGAGTTATTAAGCCCTCTAATGTATTTGTTTCTTTTTCATTTATTTTCTTAGTATTGCCTTCTCTAAACAGCTGAAGGGTCAGATGACCATTGAGGCCCATGGGCCTGTTGTTTATTACACTATCTGAGCTGTAAAATTTTTAGGTTACCAGAGACAAAGTCTCAGGGTGACCAATTGCCATCCCCTTTTGTCTGTCATCGTGCATTGTAAACTTTTCAACTTCTGCTGGAAAACTCCTGAACCAATTTCAGTGAAACTTTACAAAAATCTTGCATGGCTTAAGGCACTCCGAATTTGTAAATTAAATGGTTCCAAACCCCAGGGGCCTGTGGGACTTGGCAAAAGAGAGTCAAATTGATTGAAACTTCAATAATCTCAAATTTCAGGTAGGGTAGAATCACATACTCTTCATGGATGGAAAGGCCTTCAGATGCTGTACCAAAATTTAAATTTCATGACCTCAGGGTCTCACATTTACCCCTTGGGGGGGGGGGGTGTTAAAATTTACTATAGATTATATAGGAAAATCACATTTTTGAACATTGTTTATTTTCTATTATAGTTCAAACCTGGATATATTTATAATTTTAAGATGACAGTTTAATGAGATGCACATATTGACCTTGATTGACTCCCAGGGGCTGATGGGTGGAAAAAAAAGTTGGTCAAATTGACTAAATTTCAAAGATGTTCTACTGTTCCTGGAAGAAAGATTTTATATAGGAAAATTCAAATCTTGAGTGAAATTTCTTTTACTTCGAACTTGGTTAGAAGCCTTAGCTTGGGCCAGCTTGAATTATGTGTACAATATAGTTAAAGTTACATTGCTGTTTTTAACAGAATCCTTTCTGTGACATGTTATGAGAACCATTGTGACTTGATATCCGTTAAGGACCTTGGGCCTCTTGTTCATAGAAATTTTGAACTACATTTAATATTTCTGCCTGTTTTGTAATTACTAATCCATTATCTAGTTGCACATAAGGTATTATTTTTGACATAGTTTCTGTTTTCCAAGTTACAAAAATAACTAGTAGGCTTTTCCCCTCTTCTTCAACCCATTTAGCTCTTGATCTTAATTAAGCACCCTTTAATATTTTTTCTCGCTGATTGATTCTTCTCTTTCTACTTACTTTTTTATTCTGTAAAGCTTATCTCACCCTATTCTTAAAGTTCTTCAACAGATTTGTTCAAAGCAGTTTCTTTCTGGCACTGTTGTTTTTTAATAAAAGTTGATTATGAAATCATTTTATCTCTTAAGTATGGCAATAAAATTTCCATGAAAATAATGTCTTCAATAGTAAGCTGAAGATCATTATCTGGAATATTTGATAATGCAGTAATATTGTAAATTGGAAGGCAATCTAGACTTCTAAATCCTAATATACTTTCTTTCACTAAGTCTAAGTACTTTGCATCTTGTAATGACCTATTATTAAATTATCTTTAAATTTCCAAATACTATTTCCTGGCTTAAATTTATTTAGTTTAAGAGAAATTGATGGAAAGAGTGGTCTTATGTATAGCCAGCATTTATGTTTGATTTACTTGTACCAGAGAGTAAGTTTTCTGATAAAATGGAAAAAGAATTGAAATTCGAATCCCCAATCGTTTCTGATCATATTTTCATATTCTTCAGTAAAATGTGTGGCCTTTAGACATATTATGTTACTGTTCATGGACCTGAAATAACAGAAGATTTCTTATGTTTTATTTGTCCCCAATACCTCAACAGTCAACCGATATGCTTGAAATGCAGCTGTCTATCTGTAAATGGGTCCTTATCAGATAATTGGAAAAAAATGTCTTGTCACATGAAAAAGAAAAAACAACTTACTTCAGCTGTATTTTTTGTGGGTAGAACTTAAAGTGATTCCTTAAGTAACATAAAAATGCTTCAGGAAGATAGTTGGTGCTTTTGAAAACCACTTGTCCGAAAGATTAATCCATTTGTCATAATTTTCAGCAATCAATGCAATCTTACATTATGTCATAATAAGTAAGTTTTGGTTCATATATATCTTTAGAGCTTATGTTTCAATGTGTGTCATTGATGGTTACTAGCTTTATATTGAAGTTTTATTTAATCTTATATAGGTAAGACATGAATATCAAGTGACGGATCTAGTAATTACCAATGATTGAACTACATGCAGTAACCTGTTGAAAATCTCTTTGAATTGTGTTTATGTTTATTATAAAGACTGTTTTCATTTCAGTAATAATTACCATAACTTTAGTATGCAAATACAGTACCTACACCCATCTTTGTATCCAACAACAAAAGATTCAAAAGAAAAACAATCCCGCCCTCCCTACGATCCATGAGCCATCACGGCAGGAACGCAGAGTGATGTCCCTTCCTCTTACCTTTATGGCTGCCGACGAGTGCGGAGGTGTCTGAGCTAAGTGCTTTTCTTACTCCTTCTCTTCGTACTGCCATTGTCGTTTGAGTATATTGTTACTCTATTAGTAGTCTATAAACCCATCTCCCAACTTATATTGTGAAATTAAGTATTGTCATTTGTTTATTTTGACCGTATTTCCGGCCGTTTTTTCCTCCACGTATTCGAGTGCGTGACTACTTGTCTCGTTGCTCGGATTTGCGTGAAGTTGGAATTTGTTTTCTTGCTGCTTTGTCGGCCGTGTTGTACGACCGTTTTATTTATGCAGTGCAATCTTGCTGCGTACGGTAGGCTTTGTGCTCTCGTTCGTAGTTTTTTGATTGTTCGAGAACTTCGTTTCTGGCCGTGTTTTTCCTCCGCGTGTTCGAGTGCGTGACTACTTGTCTCATCACTCGGATTTTTGTGAAGTTGAAATTGTTTTCTTGCTGCTTTGTCGGCTGTTTTGTACGACCGTTTTCTTTTTTTTGCAGTACAATCTTGCTGCGTACGGTAGGTTTTATGATCTCGTTCGTAGTTTTTTGATTGTTAGAAAACTTTTTATCCTTGTTTTCATTGTTACAATTTTTTATTGTTTCGATGCTGGATAATAGTGCCGGGTTTACGTCGGGGGTCAGCGCATGGATGTTCCTATTTCTATAGATATTGGGAACCCCATGATACCTGTCCCGTTTGCCGACATTGCAGCCAGACCTCGCTATGTGAACTTTGTTTGCACATGGAGTCTGCTGCTTAGGCTCCCATGCCTTTCCAGCTAACTTTCCGCCAGAAGAGGGATTCGTCCTCTTCTTCCGGTAAGGGAAGTAAGCTTTTTAAGACCTCCCATCCTCAAGTTCTGAACCAGAGCGTTCCTGCTGGGGGTGCTCTCGTTCCACCAAGCTCCGCCCTTCAGCAGGGGGTGGCTCCCACTGTCCAGGTGCGTCCTGGAGAAGGGGGGGGTGGGGGGGGGGGCAGCCCGACAATGACTCGGCACAGTCAAGGGTCGAATTGGCGGTAGCTCTCGATGGCCGGCGGTGTTACCGTCGGAAAGGGACTTCCGGTCTAGGTCTCTGATTCCTTCAGGGACCTCGGCGCGCCAGGTGGCGTCGTTGGTGGGGGCGGCTTTGACTCCGGAACTGTGCCTTCAGGTATAGGGTCAGGGGCCACAGACTTTTTGTCAGGATTGTCTGTGGCTACGGGGATTAGTGACACTTGAGTTCTCTAATCCTGGTGTCAGCGCGGGGTCTGTTTTCCCACCCTCACAGGCTTCTGGCTCTGGGACTTTCCGTCCCAGTCCAGATTTCCCAGTGCAGGGTTTCCCACGGGGTTTTCCCCCAGGGGTTTGGGGCTTCAGGCCAGGAGTTCGGTTTCCGGTCTCCCTTTCCCGCGGGCTCAGGGAGTAGGGGTGCCTGCGGGCACTTATTCCTGGGTCGCCCAGGCCAACTTGCGGATGGTTTTGGGCACCAACAGTTACTCAGCAGTTACGGGCTTAGCCGTACATGTCTGGGTTTCCACCTGGTGGGAGTGGTGGTTTCATCCTGGTCCTTTGGACAGGGTGTCCAGCCCCAGACTCAGGCAGGCCATCTTGGCCAGTTCTGGGGTCACTCCCGGCCCGCTGGACCGTTCCCATTCCCTCAGGGGTTTGGGTTTTTACCCCATGGGTCTTCACTCGTGGAACCCATAGGGGTTGGTCTCTCCTCTAGGAGATGTTATAGCAGTGCGGAATCCCCCAATGTTCTGCTACTTCGGGGGCCTTGTTGGCCGGTCCTATAAAGGTTTGCCAGACCTTAAGGACTTCCGCCTCCAGCGTGGACCCGTCGGTCTCCTGTTCCCAGGGGTCGGCTTCGGGTCTCCGACCCAAGCCTACAGCTACAGCTGTTGGTCACGCTGCATCCAAATGCCATAAAGAGGAGTTCCCCTTTGCGGAGATGGCTCCTCTGGCAGCCCCTGTTCCTCCCAAGGGGACTTCGGTCTCTATTGAGGAGGAGATGGACATCCAGGGTGCGGGCTCGGCAGAGGAAGATGATGTCATTCATCTTTCTCCTGGGCCAAGAGGGTTCACAAGGGGAAGATGGCCCTGAGACTGCTTAAGTCGAGGCTCAGCATGTGCTTTCTGGGATGCGGGTCCTCCGGGCCAACAATCTCGGATTCTCAGGGCGGAGGTTTGCCCACCGCCTCAGCATCGTCGGCGCCTGAATCCACCATCCTTCTGGGTTCCCTGGTGGCTCCTCGGGCTTCCGTTCGCTCAGATCGGTCTCTGCCAGAAGGCAATATCATGTCTTCGGTTCTGGCCACGGCCCGGGCTCCGGTTTTAGAGAAGGACTCCTTCTCTACCTGTGCTCCTGGGTTTGTCGGTCTGCAGCTCAGTGTTGGTGAATTGTCGGAGGCTTCAGCTTCCGACTATGCCACACATGACGGGCAGCTGGCCTCTCAACCAGCACAGCTGGAGTTGAGACAGCTGGCTGCCTGGCCCGGCAAATCAGTGGACCAGGTGGTACTCGATCCCAAAGAGCACCACAGGATGGAGAGAATGTTGCACCTCTCCATCCAAGTTCTGTCATACATAGACTTCCTGACAGTTTGTCTGTACAGGGTATCCGATTTGCCTGAGTGTCGGTTATCCGAGACAGAACAGCCGACATACAGGACACGGCAGCCTTGCAGGTTCTCTGCTCGTCAATGCCATGTTGGCTAGGCAGTTTTCAGTTCTGAAATTCCGCCCAGTCCAGTAACCCTACCGTTTCCGCTTGTTGAATGCCCCCTTCTAGGGCTCTACCCTGTTCAGGGGAGCTCTTCCTTAGGTTCAAAAGGATATGAAGGAGGACTCGGTCGCCTCAGCACTTCTGGTGAAAAGGTTTCAGGCTGAGAAGGCCAGTGCCTCGCAGGGGTCAGTGCCTCCTAAGAAGAAGGCGAAGTCTTCGGCTGCTCAGTTTTCTGCACAGCCCAAGTCCCAACCTCACTTCAACGGCAACAAGGGGAAGGGTAGGAAGGGTAAGAAACCTCCTGGGGGCAAGAAGGAGGGTTCCTGACTATTTCTGCTTCTTGGCCGCGAAAGGCGAAGAGTATGGCCGGGTGGACGGTGGTTCTCCTTTCCCAGGCTCATGTCCTTCTCCCGCAGGCTCAGGCTCCAGGTGGGCAGACGATTCTCTGGTCTGGCAGGGGCTCGATCTGCCCCATCCGGAACTCCCTGTGGGCGGACGTCTCTCTGCTTTCCGTTCCCAGTGGCAGGATATTACAGATGACGCTTGGGCTTTTGTCGGTGGTCAGGGAGGGTCTAGGTATTCCCCTTCTTCAGGATTCGTCCCTCGCCTCCTGGCCGTTTTTGTTTCTTTCCTCCTCCTGGGGATTCAGAAAGGGCACGGGTGCTCCAGGAGGAAGTAGGGACCATGCTGCCAAGGCAGAGATGCCCTTGGGGCTCACAACAGCTCCTTTGGTGTTCACCAAGTTGCTGCTGGTGTTTCCTTCACTCACGCAGAATAGACGTCCACATCTATTTCGACGACTCCCTCATGCCTCTTTTGGTGTGGGAATCGTTAGTGAAGGACACTCGTCTGGTCCTGAAACTCTTGCTCAGAGTCGGCTTCGTTCCTTCCAGAGAGAAGTCAGAGGTTCCTTCATATTAGGACTTCGTCTTCCTGGGGAACCATTTTGACATGGTTCGGGGCTTAGCCCTTCCACCTCTGGAGAAGTTTGAGAAGGTCAGGGCTCTGGCTCTGACTTTCATCGCTTGGTCGCTTGTCCAGGTATATTGGTTCCTCAGTTTTCTGGGGTATCTCAACTCCTTGGCAGATGTGGTCCCCCTGGGGAGGATTCACATCGGACCTCTCCAGATGTTCCTCCTGTCTGACTGGGTTCCGTCATCCAGGAGGCCTGGATCCCGCTTACCCAGTCAGTCAGTGAGTTCTCTTGCTGGTGGACCATTCAGGAGAACGTTTTCCACGGGGTACCTCTGACCAAGCCTATCCCCTCTATGATCCTGTTCATGGACGCGTTCATGACAGGAATGGGAGCTTACCTCGATGGCCAATGCCGCTCGGGGGAGTGGTCTGGCAAACAGCTCTCGGAGCACATCAGTACTCAAGATGAGACTGTTCATTTGGCTCTGCAGTCCTTTAGGGGTATCCTGCAGTCCAAAGTGTGGCTACCGACAACAGTTGTTGCGTATCTGGAGAGACGGGGGCCACCAGGTCTCATGTCCTGTGTGCCCTCTCCATCCACATCCTTCTTCTCTGCCAGGACATGCAGTTGACCATAGCGGTCAAGCATCTTTCTGGCAGGCTGAGTGTGTTGGTGGCCACTCTCCACGCACCACCAGCCGGTGTTGACGGAATGGCAGCTGTGTCCCTTGATTTTCAAGGGGAATTGTCAGGCGTGGGACAGACCTATTATAGACCTGTTTGCCACTTCCCTGAACAACCAGCTGCTAACATTCGTCTCCCCGGTCCCAGACCGTAAGGCGTGGGCTGTGGACGCCCTTTCTCTGGAAGAGGAAGGGACGTATGCATATGCATTCCCTCCCTTCAACCTGGTGGGCAGGGTTCTACAGAAGTTCTGGGAGCATCACTGCTCCTTACTTCTGAGAGCCCCTCTGTGGCCGAGGCAAGCTTGGTTTCAGGAGCTCTTGTCGTTTTTGGTGGAGGAGCCCTTGGCTCTCCCCACCAGACCGAATCTCCTTCACCAGCCTTGGCCCAGAACGACACACTCTTGACCAGAGATCCTCCACCTTCACGCGTTGAGGCTATCTCTGGAAACCACGCCAAGGCAGGCTTTTCTCAAGAGGTGTCAGATTGCATTGAGCAATCAATCAGGGCTTCCTCTTCTGCCGTCTACCAGTCACGTTGGATGATCTTCTGTGATTGGTGTGTCGACAAGGAAGCTTATTCATTTGAAGCCTCTGCATTTGATTGCGGACTTCCTAATCTCTCTGTTAGGTACTGCTATCTGGCACCTGGCACTATTGCTGGCTATCGTACAGCTATTGCCAAAGTTCTTGCTTGTTATGGCAGGAAGGAGATAGGTTAGTCCTCCTCTCTTTTTGCCCTAATCAGAGGCTTTGCTATGAATAGAATTGTTTTTAGCGAAGAATCAGGTTTCGGGGTTCTCGCACGATCCCATCAGGATCCTGGTTGTGACTAGCTCGGAGGAGCGAGATAGGTTGCTTTGTCCTTGTCGGGCTCTTAGGTTTTATCTTGATAAAACCAGGGGGGCGGGGCTCTCGATCCCGTCTGTTTTGCCCATCAAACAGGGACAACGAGATATCTCCTCCCAGTCGGTTTCCAGGTGGGTTTGCCAGGTGATTTAGTATGCTTACGAGCATTTTGATGATCTGGCTTGGGCGAGAGCGAAAGCGCGGTCTCACGAGGTCCGGGCCCTTGCTTCATCCTGGGCCCTTCTCTCAATGGGTCCTAGTTTCAGGAGGTCATGTCTGCAGCATTCTGGCAGGGCAGGGATACCTTCACAGATTTTTATCTGTGATCCCTAGCTTCCCACTCAGAAGGCCTGTATTCATTGGGACATTTGGTGGTGGCATAGTCAGTGGCTGGGCCTCCTCGTTAGCCCCGGGCCATGTCTTTCCGTACGGCGGCATGTGGGTACACCTGCTCTTTCACAGAGAGGTCCCTTCCTTCACTTTGGCACTCTGTTCTCCCTCCCTACTACTTTGGTTGTGCTGAAGGGGCTGCCTGGCTTCTAGTCACCACTATGGTAAGACGAATTCGCATACTAAAGTTATGGTAATTATTTCTGAAATGAAATTGAGGTTTTTTAATGTAAAACCAATTTTCATGATGTAATACTTACCATAACTTTATGGAGTCCCACCCTATCCTCCCCTCTTCCTTATCTGCCTGGCTGCCCCTCTGTGGGGTACGCCATAAAGGTTATTAGAGGAAGGGAGATCACTCTGCGTTCCTGCCGTGATGGCTCATGGATCGTAGGGAGGGCGGGATTGTTTTTCTTTTGAATCTTTTGTTGTTGGGATACAAAGATGGGTGTAGGTACAGTATTTGCATACTAAAGTTATGGTAAGTATTACATCATGAAAATTGGTTTTACATTAAAAAACCTCAAATTAAAATGCATGATTGAAGAATAACATAATCAGATTATAAATCCAAGAGCAATCATAGGGTTGGCTTTGCATTTAGTTATATCCACTGAGTAATATTTATTTTACTGACTGATTGAGTGACTGCATGTCACACTGCCAGCAAATCGAACACAACATGCAGGCAGTCTCATCAAACGTCAGACCGTGATACTCGGTCAGACATTTTTGCTGGAATGTATGCTTCTGATTTAGTTCATACTGTTTATTTTTATCCTTTTCTGGCTGTGTCTCGGTCTTTTGTTTTTCATTTGGACCATCCCCTCGAGGAGGTAAAACCAAATGATGTTAAATCCATCATGACAATGTGAAAACAAATCAAGGTTACGTAAAAGCTTGAAAGAGCCTTTCCAAACAAACGCAAAATTGAGACAGATTACAATCGTTTTCGGAACATTACTGACTTTATCCTACAGAACAATGCATACAATGATTATTATTTTAGGTAGAGTGTTTGATATCGATGGAATCGATTGATTACGCCAAAGATAAAACAATAAAAAGCGCAATTTGGTAGAGGAATGTTTTCATTGATTTTAACAAAGGATTTAGTCACTTTGTCTGCCGAAATGTACTTGTCCGACCTGATTTTGCACTGGTACGGATAAGTCGGTCAAGCTTTATTGTCGAGCCCTGACTTTGACATTTGTCCTAGTGAATAATAACTGATGTGCTTATATCTCTTGGAAAAATGAATTAACTTGATGAAAAAAAGTCTATTTTTCTCTAAAACAAATTCATATAAACTACAACATCTAGATTTTGTATTACAACCATTTTTATGCTGTGAGCATTTTCAATGCTCTTCAGCATGTTGCTGTCGCCCCTGAGGCTGAGTATCAGTACTTTGTTTTCATTGGTTCATAAATCGAAAGTTTACTCCTACCCCATCTGCCGGACATTAATGTAATAATTGTATTATCACCCCTACAAGTTGCTGATGCTAGTCATTAAATGAAACAACCTTATCGAGGTTTTGTTCATTACTTGTACATCAAGAAAACGTTTTGTGTTGTGTATTAATGATAATCAGACATCGAAATTTGTAAATACAATGACAAAGGCTCACGTTTATGGTGGTAAATTTTGCGAGGCGATGCCAATATGGCGGCTTATCTTTCTTTTCCACGCGATGCATTGTGGGTGTCATATACATTTGTATATCTTTCTTTTCTTTTTCTTTTTCGAAAATTTACTTCCCGTTTAATACTGTTGAAAACTATTAAAAATACTGAAATATGTAGTTGAAAATAAAAATGAAACTAAAATAATAATGATTTAGAGTAGCATAAAATTTTGACGGAAATAGCCGGGGTGCTCTGTGCTGGTGGACCCTGAAAGAAGACGGCGGCTGAAAGAAGATGGCGGGTAATTTATGTAGGTAAGTATCACTATATATATGTAATCTGAATTTAAAGTCAATACTTATACTGAACTAGCAATTGCATTTTTTGCAACAATTCATTTGGAATGAGCCTTCGCATGTATTGAATTTTGGCTCGACGGTGACGTGCAAGCTGGGCACTGCCGCCATGGCACTTTTTTTTCAAAATATTTTCAAGACTTTTCCTTTGAAGCAGTATGCATTTGAAAAATGTTATGTAAGCATCTAGCACATTTTTGTTGCTTCCATAAAGTATTTCAGTATTTTGAAATGGATTTATTTTTGAATGGTCTCATTGCAGTCACTTCTGTCAGTGGCCCAACAGATCGGAAATTAACCAGAAAAAAACTTATCCGTAATATTGTACTGTACTACTTACGCTACCGTGAATAGATCTAGGAATCTATCTGTGTAATATATCGATTTTACTTTAAAATATCGGTCACTGTCCACGTTGTTGTAGATCTAGCTCTTTCAAATTTCTGATCGGAGATAATTTATGAGTACCCCAAGGCCAGAGTATGAAATCATACGGGAACTCTACAGCTATGTTAATTGTAAGTTTTACATGTGAAGTTAATATATATAGTTTTAGCTTAAATTTAGTTTTTGTCTTTCTGACATGATGTCTCGTTGATTCTGTTGAAGAGTGATGCATGTGAACGATTACAATATGAAGATTGGGAATGATGAAGATGTCAATTAACATCTGAATCCCGGAAAGGGTTTTAATAAAGATTAGGATAAACCTAGCAAAGTGTTAGGTCTCAGTGTGAATGTGTAAAGTGTAAGGTCCCAGTGTGAATGTGTAAAGTGTAATTGGTACAATTGAACTTTTAATATATGTACTGTATTTGTTCATCTCAGAAATTTCAGTATTATGTCAACTGCATCCACTTTCAGTTCAACACTTTTGATTCATCAATTTTACACAGCCCTAGGCTCAATATTTGTCGTTAATTGTTGACTGTTTTTTAGCATTTTAGAGTTTTGTTTTCATGGTGAATGGAATGAAAGGAGATAAATAGTCTAACCAATACCCCTCGAGAGCTAATTAAGACATTGCAGTATTATCACTTTAGGCCTTATTAAAGTCAAATTGAAACTTTAAGAAACTCAGGTGGCCGTAAGTACAACGATAAGATGTCAATAATCAATGAAATTGATAAATTGAGAGGACATTTTCTTAGTACAGTTAACCAGGCTTTGTAGTGGTTTGTTCAGAACTGTAGTTCTGGTTAAGTAACCATTAATTGTGTCCTTCCAGTTACAATGACATACATTTTTGAAATACCTCTACTGTAGCTAAATGTGGCATTTGTAATAGACATCCAAAGTTAATTTTGTGATAGACGTAGCTAAAGTTAATTTTAGGATCAGTTAGGACAGCTACTGTTTGTAACAGGCATGGGTTCAATTACATGATGATGTAATTAATTAAATTACAATTACATTATGAAAATGGCATTGCCATTACATGACGGTCCAATGTAATTAATTAAATTACACATTACTTTTCAAGTCAGAATGATTTTTGAAATACAAACGTCAAAATAAATTATCATACTGCACAGATTTATCACATGAATTTAACTTTATGATTCAATCTCTGTATGACCATGGTCAAGATATTATTATTTTCTAGCTGTCCATTGCTTAATAATTTGATAGTCCTGAACGTCAAAATAATTAATTACAGTATATTTAATATAGACTCCTATTGGGAAGTTCAAGACTATAAGCTTATACAGAAGTGTATATTTCTTGCACATAATCATAGCAATAAAGAAATATAGTTATTTATTTCCCTTACTCTCTTTCAGCAGGTGGATGTCCCTGAAGAAATGAAATCTGGAATGGTAGAAGGTATCTCTTGATTCTTCTAACTTGGAATTGGCCATTGTGACCAACAATGGATTTGAGGACCTTATGGTGGAGAAAAACGTCCTTCTTTCCGATCTCCAATTAGATGTTGAAGATGATTAATCACTTGAGGAGATGCTAACATGCATGTTGCCTTTTAAGGTCACAGTACTCTCTAAAGGCGGCAATATATTTACCATCACAAAAGAAGAATCAACAAATTGCGGAAACTAAAAAAATGTGGAAAAGATCATTGTATACTACATTTGTAGTAAATTTCTATACAATCTTCAATTTACTTGAGTAGAAAGATTCACTAGTTATACCAAGTTTGTGTAGAAAGGATCACTGTATACTGAGTTTGTAGTGTACATAGAAAGGTTTACTTATTTTTTTCTATGTTTAGTGAATACAATATATACTGAAACGAATAAGAAACACAACTTCAAATTGTAGGTTTAATAAAATAATACTTGTGAGCATTATGTCTAAATTTCATATGTAATAGTTAATATTGAATATTGATGTAACATCCTCTAAATGTTTGGAGATTTTTAAGAAAAGGTCACTTCGCTAGAAGGTCATGATTGGTAGTACCCTACGTGAATCCAAGTTGAAATGGCAGCAGTTTTGAAACCATGCCCTAATATCGTGTGTGTCCTCCTCGAACAGCTATAGCATCTCTAATTCTTCGTTGCATCGAGTTCATCAGGGAATTGACTGTCCGTATTGGAATGTTATTCCATTCTTGGACGAGTGCATTTGCTAACTGGGGGAGGGTATTTGGGGGGTTACGGCGATTGCGAATTCTTCTGTCTAGTTCATCCCACAAATGCTCGATTGAGGACAAATCGGGGCTATATGGAGGCCAATCTATAGGAACAATGTTCTGTGTTGCAAGAAAGTCTCTACAGACTCTTGCAATGTGTGGTCTCGCGTTGTCTTGCTGCAAGGTTAGATGATGCTGCCTAACAAACGTCACAACATGGGGCCTAAGGATCTCATCCCGATAGCGTACGGCCGTTAAATTCCCATTGACTATCACCAAAGGTGTCTTCAAACCATGGGAGATTCCTGCCCAAACCATAACTGATCCACCCCCAAATCGGTCATGCTCCAAAACACAGGCGTCAGCAAAACGTTCGCCTCGATGCCAGTACACACGTTGACAGCCATCTGCACGAAATAACGTTAATCGAGATTCATCGATGAAGAGCATGGACCTCCAACGTCTCATAGGAAAACATCTGGGCATATGTGCCGTCAGCCATTGCATACGACATGCTCGACGTTGCGGTGTTAGTGGTAAACCAACGTACTGTCGCCTTGCATGCAAATTAGCCTCACACAGTCTGTTGATCACTGTTTGGGGATGAATCCGATGGTTATGATTACCAATCGTATTCCTTGCCGTTTCAGCAGCCGTTAACCTCCTGTTACGCAAATGTGCCAGCCTAACAACCCGGTCTTGACGTCGCGACGTTACGCGTGGACGTCCTGATCTCGGCCAGTCATCGACTCTTCCTGTGGCGTTAAGACGTGAAACTAATCGACTAATAGTCGATTTGTGAACTCTGAATTGTCGAGCGACGTGGAGTTGCGTGCTCCCTGCCATAAGCATCGCGATAGCACGTCCTCTATCAGCCTGTGATAACCGTGGCATAATTGTAAAAGGAACTATTGTTTGGCGATGATGTGTCTCGATGTTAGTGATAAATTGATACTGGTTTGAATGAAAATGAACGCATATGTTTGTACAGGCATGGTTTTTGATGTTTTTACTGCGCCGGATGTGCATAGGTTTCTCGTCATACCTGGTTGATTTTGACCATTGGTTGTGCATAGGTTTCTCGTCATACCTGGTTGATTTTGACCATTGGTTAGGGTGATAGGCAGGGTGCACTTTTATTTCCGCGATTTTTATACAGCTATGTATATTTAATACAAAATTAATAACAATTTTCCAAGTTGCGTTTATTTTTCGTTTCAGTACATAAAAAAAAACTTTTTGTAGAAAATATCACCGCATACTTTGTTTGTTGTTTACAAATGTGTAGAAAAGATCGCTGTATACCGAGTTTTTAGTTTACAATTGTCTAGAAAAATCACTGTATACTGAACATAATACGACTTCTGTTTGAAACCTTCATTTGAACTTAGATAGTATTTTTTTTTATTTATCTTAAAAGTCTACCCTCAACAATTTTGTGTATGCAATCTTGTACTAGGATATTGACATGACAAGATTACATTGCTGATCAAAGCATGGAAAGAATACTGCATAAAGAAAACAAGATATAAGCATCTTTATCATGTTTTTATTTTTATTATTATCATTATTATTATTTTTCCATGATGTCTGTCCACATGGAATTTGTAAGCAATCTTGTGCATTCTTATACCACCAAAAGGATGGGTAAATGGAATCAAGTTGTCTAACTGTCCATCCATATGTTTGTCTGTCTGTGGACACATCTTGTCTAGACAACTCCCATGAAACTTTACAGTAATATTCGGGACAATGTGTAGATGTGCATGCACCATTTTCCCCTCGAAATATTTATTGCCATGGCAACTGGTCAATATAGACAGGTTTTGCATGTCGGTCAACTGCTAAACCTGTGGACCAATTTCAACAAAACTTCGCAGGAATATTAGGGAACATGTGCACATGCCGCTGTGTTTCAGAGGATGTTTCTGTGCAAAAGGTCACCATGGGGAGATAACTAAGGCTGTGGGTGTTGGGGGTATTAGTTATCATTTGGACTACAGTTTCAGTTATCCCTGGGCAATGTGGAGAGGATATAGTAATGATTTTGAGGATTGAATGTAGAGGTCACAGTACTTGCATGAGTACAATATGATTACCTTGTAAACGCATTGAGACCAATACAGTTAGTATACCTTAATCAAATTTGGAACATGTATCCCTTATGAATAAAATATCTTGCGACAAGTTTTAGAGAACAAAGAATATATAAACATGAAAAATTGGAACAAAGACAATATCTACTTGAAGATTCCCTGAAAAAGTACAAGGTGAATAAGACCAGGTTTTCCAGAAGAATAGGCATCTTCTATTTTAAGTTATGGTGACAAGTCATGTTTGTTTTAGAAAATTGGCACTCTTATGCAGTCATTTACAAACAATCTGGAAAATGAAGCTGTCCAATATTTGTATGTAGCATGTTATTTGCATGATGGTCTAACTAATGGTCTTAATCCAATAAGATATGCAGTCTTTAAAGTGATAACATGGTGTCCAAGATCAACATTCCCTACAATGTATCCAAAGAAATGGACAAATTCCCTATCATTGCATCTTGGAGCCTACTTGGGACATGTATTACAGAAGTAATGTGTACTATGCTTGTTATTTCTGATATCTGCTGGTCATTTTTTATGGGCTGCAATGATTTACTGCTTGCATATAGTTGGTTTCAGTATATAGCAAGCTAATAACAAAGAATTTATTTTTTAATGGTCTTAGCATACCAGTACTTTCATTTTATTTCTCTGGTGTGTAACTAAAGGTAAACAAATGTAACCAGTGATCATACTCTATTAATGATTGAACACCTTTGATTGATGTTGAGTAAGTGTACAGATGCCATTCTTTGTTTGATGTTGTGCATATCTACACTGAAATTCCCTTTGGCATTTTGACTGATGCTAGTCAGTGCAGTTGATTACACTTGACATTTCCTTGATTTGTTCTATTATAAATTAAGGAATTTCTACTTAGGTAATAGAATCCTTAATTGCAGTTAAATCTCACTGAAACTGAATGTTACATTTCAATTAAGTTTACCAAACTTCATTTGAATATCCAAATATATGTATCTTTAATTTAATATTCTAATTTTACAGGTCAACTTAGAACTAGTTTTAAATCTAAATTTAGATGCTGGAAACTGGGAAATTTCCAGTTTGACATCTTATTTCTGGTAATTCAGTAAAGGGCCTGTTTCCAGTAATGTTAATTCTCCATAGGAGCCTGCCCCCGTATAATTTCTTATCTAGCTCAACTACTGTTTTTTTCTTTTCCGAAAAATAATTTTACACCTTTCCGACACCCAGATTTCATAATTTCAGTGAAAATGTATTTTTATAAAGTTGTCAATTTCAGCATCAAAGACATAAGTTCGTAAATAAAAGAAGGTTATCTCGAAATTGTAATTCGCAACATAGTATAAATTTCTTTTGATAAATATTTCCAAAACATCGAGTTTATTCATAAAACATAAAAAAAATATATTCTCGGATGAAAATGCACTTGCAGAGACACAATTATGAAGAAAAATGCCATAAATTTGCAATTTTCTCCCGTTATGTAGTTTTGGATGCAAATTTCCATCAGAAAATCAGATAGAGCTTTACTTGTTTCATATGTGTACCAAAAATCAGCTAATTCCATGTGGTGGAACGTTCTCATATCGCCACCTGAATGTGGTTGTAAATTGAAAGAAAAGGGTAAATGAGTAACAACCTTGTCTGAAACCCTATTATATAGCTTATTATATACAAACTTTTATATTGAATATCAGAGCGGATATTTTCATGACAGTTTTATGATGTAAAAAAAAAAAATAAATAAATAAAGTACTGTTTCCCCGTCTCGATCTTGATTACTTGAGAACCTCTGGCTCCTGGTTAAATCGCCGAACATTTAAGTGATGACGGCGACTATGAGGTGTGGCTTTATCAGCACTCCCCAGACCTTCTCCGATGTCAAATACATTCTCGACACAAAAGCCAAACGAAATATAACGTTTGGATACGGTTCACCGTTTCACCCGATGTTGAGGCCCCAATAAAGGACTACTACTGCCAGTGCCCAGTTGGAGAGAGAACGATGGGAATGTGTGCGCACATCTCCAGTATCTTGTACTACCTTGGGTATTACAGGACGCTGGAAAACCCTCGACCATTACAACCACAGGTAAAGAAATTCCGACAAAACTTGAATAGTTTTCCATGCGGCAACAGAGTGCATATGTCGAAAGTATGTTTTGGGCTCTATATGAAAGATCCCCGTTACCATGTGACTAACCAAACTTATAAATATAGGTATTATACAATCGCCCGTAGCTATGAACACTCCCGTAAATGTGAAAACCAACCAAAATCACGTTTTGTTTGTTGTTCTGTCTATTTGTCAGCCAATGTCTTCAACCACGGGGACTTACGAAGTAGCCATCTTGGATTTTTTTATGAAAAAGTGTTTCTCTCACTTTTTTTCATATCTGTGTACATATTCTCAACATACTGAGTAAATACTCTCGTTTTTTTGTTAATTATCTAAAGAAAGTCGAAAATCAGCAATTCAACCATAGGCTAATTCAACCCAACATTTGAAAATGTTCCACCACTTACATTTTGATGATTTTTCCTCTCATCAATAGCATATTACGTACTATTTGATAGGATAAAAATTGGTTTGCATCCAACGCCCATAAAAGGGTGTCTAAAATGTTATCATCGAAAATGGCATTTTTGAGATTGTTTCTTCCATAAAACAGCCAAATGGTGCGATGGAAACATGATTTTTTGTCACAATCATGACCTGAATGTATTCTTTACGGTGACTATCATTTGATTAGATTTTCATTAATATTTTACATAACATGCACATTTTATCGACACTTAGCTTCTGAAAGGTACAACTTTGAGGAGCCATAAAAAACAAACCAAGTGACCTAAATCTCTATACTTGATAGATTTGTGACCACAACGGCATGGGCAATGCACCACCAACAGGAAATTTGAATCAGAGAAGGGGCCGTTTTGGAAACCGGCCCTTTAATCTAAAATCACATTTTGTGTGTATTTGGTCATATAGAATTTGCATGCACTGAATTTCCTATAACCCATTAACTAACCTCTGCTTGTATGTTATATTGTCATCTGTTTTTCTGTGAATTGTAAAGTGGGCAGATTTTGAATAAAAACTGCCTCATCTTTACATTAGCATATATCACAAATAGTTTGCAGTGTGTTAAGTAAATCTGTTTGCACTAGTATGTATGATTGCACAGTTCTATTTTGGATTGGGGTATAATACACAATGCTACATGTTTGCCAAACACAATACCTCCAAGCAAGGAGCTCACCATAATAGTTGCAGTAAGGAAGTAAGATTTTGTCAGTCTTTAGTTAACACAAAAATAATTGTTACGAATCTTCAGCTTTATTATGAAGCAATAATTTGTTTTCATATCAATTCAGGGTGTGTTATTATTCACATGGCTCCAGAGAATTTTTCTTGACAAAATTTTCACTTGGTGTCTTCCAGCTGAAAATGAAAAAAAAAAAAAAAAAAAAATGAGAAAAACAAGAATGTATGTGAAATATTAAATGTGTGATGCAATCCATCTATAAACCCTTGCTGCTGTGTCTTTTGCTTCAGTGTGCACTGCTGGGTGCTTTTCACATTTTATGATTTAACTGGGTTAACTTCAAACTTAACTTAGCATCAAAAATATTTTTATTGAACAATTCATTTAATACATAATGACTGATGTTATCGCTGCATATATCTACACACCTGGAATTTGTAATAAAGAGGAGAGAGAACCAGCAACACTGATTACAGGAATGTTCAATTTTTCCAAAACATCAGTTGCTATGACAGTTTACTTCATCTCGTTTAAAATCCAAAGTCTTTTTTATTTTTTTGCAATGTACATAACCCATGGCCATTCATTAACCTGAAAAGAATAAAACATTTTGATTTAAATGATGAATAATTATCTGAGCCAACATTCTTTAGCTGTTTGGTTTATCTATTCTTTTATTTATTTATCTATTTATTTATTTACTTTGATATGAATACAAAAAAAGTCGTAGTGAAAACTCCTGTACAAGTGGTATAAAATTTGTATGGCACTTCTATAGCGTTCTATAGCTTTCTTGGAAATGTTTACTTCATATATACAGATGAGAACAGTTTCTTAATAAATCAAATTTAAATTTAAAACACAATCATTCATTAAAACTTCAGTAAAACTGAAGTTGATATCTTGCAATTTAATATGAAATCCTTGTTCACATGTCATCACAAGTTATTTAATAATTAAGATAACTTTATAAGATATTGACTTCAGTTTACATTATTTTTATAGTTTTTAATTGGGAAAAGTAATCATGGGTGAGAGGCACTTGTTTTGAAATTAGTTAGGTGTTGGGGTTAAATCCCCATTTTTGTAATTAATATTCCATATACTAAATGTTCCATGAATAGTGGGGTTGCTTAAAAAAATAAAGATAAATTTGTAAAAGCTCAAACAGAAATTGGAAACAATTTAACAAATGATAACTCATTATCAGTTCATTTCAGATATTAGACAATTTGTAAAAGCACAAACAGAAATTGGAAACAATTTAACAAATGATAACTCATTATCAGTTCATTTCAGATATTAGACAATTTGTAAAAGCAATTTAACAAATGATAACTCATTATCAGTTCAGTTCAGATATGACATCTTCCATATAAAAGTGCACCACTGTCTGTCAACATGTGTAAAGTCATTTATTTCTGCTAGTTAAGGTTTTTAATTGAAATTATTATTTCATGATGTTGTTATCTTCCATTTTTATCAGTAAAAAACACTTTCAATGAAGAAAAAATCAATGCATATAATAATAAATGAATTTTGATTTTGATTTAATTGGTGTTTTTGACAGATTTTAACTCCTTGACAAACAGACATGGCAAATGATGATGTATTTTTAAATAATTGGTTTTGTTGTATGCCACCTCTTTTATGCAAAACGTATATCTTGTATCACATATTTTATGTTTGTGAGCCTTAAACTGTTATTCTTTTATACACAATAAAAGAAATTAAGAATATAAATTGGAAATGATGATGTGTTTTTGTGTATATATTCAAACTTCATGACGTTTTTGCTCACTTTTAGAGATGGGCTGTGC